>NC_054706.1:57380883-57680883 GCF_016097555.1 Gigantopelta aegis
AGCACAATGCTTTATTAATCATCGTCTATTGGATGTCAACCATATGGTCATTTTGACGTAGTCATAGAGAGGAAACCCGCTACATTTTTCCATTAGTAGCAAGGGATATTTTATATGCACCATCTCACAGACAGGATTGCACATACCACGACCTTTGATATACCGGTTGTGGTACACTGGCTGGAACAAGAAATAGCCCAATGGGCCCATTGACGGGGATCGATCCTAGACCGACGGCGCATCAGGCGTGCCCAACGACAGGAAAACAAATACCACGACCGTTGACTTGAAGTCAGAAGAAAGGCAGATTAAAATGACCCAGAATGCACCTATCGCTAAAGTCGTATAGAATTGAAAACTCGCCCAGCTGGTCATAGATACAGGGACTACCCATGAGCTGAGAGCAGGCACGGAGACTGATCAGAGGCTCAAAGCAGGCACAGAAACTGACCAGGAGCTGAGAGCATGCGCGGAGACCGACCAGGGGCTAAGAGCATGCGCAGAGACTGACCAGGGGCTGAGAGCAGGCTCGGAGACTGAACATGGGCAGCGAGCGGGCGCGGAAACTGACCAGGAGCTGAGAGTAGGCGCGGAGACTGACCAAGGGCTGAAAGCAGGCGCAGAGACTGACCAGGGGATGAGAACAGGCAATGAGACTGACCAGGGACTGAGAGCAGGCGCGGAGACTGACCAGGGGTTGAGAGTAGGCGCGGAGACTGACCAGGGGCTGAGAACAGGCAAGGAGACTGACCAGGAACTGAGAGCAGGCGCGGAGACTGACCAGGGGCTGAGAGCAGGCACGGAGACTGACCAAGGGCTGAAAGAAGGCGCAGATCCAAGGGGGGGGGGGGGGCGGTGTCACAGGGTTCCCGTAACACCTCCTTCGGAGAAAGTTGAGGACCACACGTGGTCAATATAGCCATAATTTAAATGCCTCTCCATAATCTATGTTAGTGAGAGAAAATTCTGAACCATGAAATTTTGTTAATTTTGACAGGATTTCGGGGAGTTCAGGGTCCGGTTTAGACTTAAAAATAACATAAAATTAATTATTCTGCTTTAATCCTAAGCGCTTAAGTCATGCTATGAAAACATTTGATAACATAAAACAAATACATGTAATAAATGCACTTGATGAACATGACAAATAAAAAGATACATGCCACAGTCATACATGATAACTGAATATTTAGTCCGGGAAGCCTATAATAAATTGCAATAGTTTTCAAAATGTTTTTTCTGATTCCCTAGTCATCTGGGAACATCACTTTCAAAATAGACCAAAATAGACTTAGTGGAACATATTATTTCAGAGGGCGGTCTGCACTTACCCCTGAAATAACAAATGGACTCTGAGCGGATCAGTAAAATTACCTATTTTTGGTTTTGTTTCAATAGCATTAAATGTTTCATTTCAAACAATAATGTTGCCGTTTTGTTAGAATGTTATATATGTTCAAATATGCTCCATGTATACTTTCATGACAACAATTGTTAATCACATCAATAACTGTTACAGTTTTGCATGAATCTGTCAAGTACTGCAGGATTAACAGGTGTCTCACGTATGTCCATTTGCGTGTAACAAGACACTAGTCCACTGTTAGTTCGTCCTCCGAATCACTATCCACAACATACAGTGATCTGTTTAAACACACGCCACGGCATTCACTGCAGGCCATGGAACAGTGCAGTCCGTTCTTTTTGCAGGTGCATCTCATTGTGTAGCAACCAGTTTTGCACACACATCTGATCACTTGCAGTAGGTGCTGTGGAGCTGGTGGATTGTCCGTCAAAATTGGAACCAGTCTCCCTTCACTGACCTTCCATCCCCACTGCTCTGGGGGTACGTCCTGGTCTCCATGGCCTAGCCAGACTTGAACTTGTTGATACACTCTCAAGCTGTGGTATTTAGCAGCAGCTGATGTTGGGGGTAGAGTACGTGGCTCAACTGCTGCAGTGCTGCATGCCGTCTTCTCATAAAACCTGCGAAGTCTGAGGCTGTCGAGGGTTTGATCCTTCTCACCGTTGTACAAGGAGACGAGTGCATGGTTCCCTGCCTTGATGACATCTTCTGGGCTTGAGCTGGAATACATGAACACTTCAGCTTGTCTAGCAAAGAAGATGTCACTCTTCACTTTGACCACTGCCTTGTTTTTGCCGATTCCATACAGTCTTGACGTGGTATCGCATCCAAGTACATCATGGAGAACGAGAATACTGCTGCAGACAATACTCCCCAGGTGGCATCTTGTTGCTGACATGTTCCAGCACCTTTGAGGCTTTTTACTTTCTTTTGATGTTTGGCTTGAACCACACATTGTACTTGGCATGCCCAGCATGGTGGATCAGGAGAACCAATATGTCTGTGTCATCTGCAATGACAACTGTGTCTATGTGTTCAGCACAATCCACAGCCACCCCCACTACCAAAAGGTCTGCATCACCCTTTGCATGGTGAACGCCACAGCCAGCTGTCTCCAATCTGTTGCCTAGCATGGTAATAAACCGTTGCTTGTTCTGTTGGTTTGAGAGAAATTCTTCTTTTTTGGTCTGCAGTGCCATGGTATCATCAAAGTGCACTGCTGCGCCAATGCAACTACCACATCTTCGTGCGTGTGTACAATCCTTTGTGCTGGGCGAGTCTCGGTAGCCGTCAAAAACAACAGTGGCTTTTCCATATCTGTGAGTAACATACTCCGTGTACATCGTCATAATCTCATCCCAGAGAGCACCCTTTGTCCACGGTATTCTGTGAAAGAGAGCACCTCCATCGAGGACATACTGGACTTGGTCAGGAGGTTTGGGGGATTCTGCAATTGTTGGAGACCACAGACTATCAGCTAGACTCGCTTTATTAGCAGACCTCATCACGTCTGGAGATTCAAACAAAGCAGGTGCATAGGAGCACATCTCATATGTGAAGGTATTTGGTAATTCACCACATCTATCGCCAGCAGCTAACAAACGTTGGAAGAGGAGCAGAGGATCCACACTGACAACTTCGTCTCTGATCTTCACTGAACCTATTGTTCCCATTGTAACAGCTTGATCCTTCTTTCTGAATGTGTGCTCAACTACCTTTTGATTGGTCATTGACTGCATTATTTTCTGTCCCACATGTTTAGCAGTGTCACAATTCACAGAGGCATGTGCTGTTACACCAGTTGCAATGTTTCTCAACGACATTGGAATCTCTGTGCTGAAGGGATTTCTCTGTGTCAGGTATTGCAACAGGTCTTGGATATCACTGGAATCTTTGGCCATTCTGGCACTGTTGGTCTCCTTGTGCTGTTCACTGGTGGTGAATATCGTCCCAGTGGCATCTTGCATTGCACTGTTGATCTCTGCACAGGCAGGAGTGGAGAGAATCCAGATGAGGCGTTGAGTCTCTGTTATTCCTCGTCCTCTCGTCAGGCCTCCGCGTGTCTTCAAAGCACGCAAAAGACACTGCTCTATTGCAAGATCGGTTGAAATGCCCGCCCAAAGCCTGTCAGACCGGTGCACCACATGAAGTCCATCCATGAAGTGTTTGTGTATCTCGGGTAGATCTGTCTCAAGTTTCAGCATTTTTTGTAGATACACATGAACGCTTTTCACATAGAGACTGTGGCCAGATGCCGCGAGGTATGGCAGCATGTCATACAGACACTGAAGATGAAGCGCCCAATGTCCAAGCCTCTCCGCTTTGATAAATCTTCGGAGCAGGTCTACCATGTCCATATATTGGAGCCAAAGTCTTGCCATTCGGCACTCTCCCAACCTCTTTTTCTCTTTCTCCACGTTTTCTCGAAGAGCGTGCATGGCGTCATTTTCCTCCACGTCAGAAGAAGAAATTGATTCTGACAGTATTCCCTCCAACAGGTTTGTCAAGGTGGAAAGAAGGGTATCGTCAACAGCAGCATCAGTGGGATTTTTGAAACATCTGGTGTGGGTGGTTTCTCAACAGTACTGTCATCATCAGAGTGGACGCTTGCATCTGGTTGCGATGGTACTGAAAGCTCGGACAGGTCAATGTTCAGAGCACTTGAAGTCACCATTGTATTCAGGGCTGCATCGACAAGCAAATGACCTGTAACAGCACGACTGACTGCTTTGCCTGAGAGCATGTGTCCGACAGTGTTGCCAGCATACACCACTTCCAGCAGCTCCTGTAGGCCAGATCCTTCCATCAAGTGACCAATAGATCCCAGGAAACTCATTTGAGTATGGAAGCCTCCCAGACGAATGACAGCTGGCTGTAATTCTGGCATGCTCTCTACCATGGTATGTGCCTGCCACCATAGCGGCTGATCAAACGTGACCACTGGGTATGACTGGTACCGTTGTGCATGCGAAGATATAAACTTCACGGTAGAGTAAATGCAAGACAGGTCATTTGGGTCCATGTCGATCATGGGGAGAACAAAAATTATGATCGATGAAGTTCCAGGAATTTTAAATAATATTTTGTTGCAGATTTTTCGTCAAAATACACCGTATTTGGCGTCCATCTTACATCTATGCAAATACGGAAAATCTATTCCCGTGAAACCACTAGAATTTTTTTGTGCTCAAAATACACTAAATATGGCGGCCATCTTGGATTTATGCAAATGAGGAATACTCCAATCTTCAAATTTTTATTTTTAATGAACTTACCATACCTCAAATACCCTGAATTGATGTTAAATTTATTCCCATGAGGACATTAGAATTTGTTTTAGTTTTATTTCTAAAATAATAGATTTTTGAGTGGTGGCCATCTTGATGACGTCATAAAAATATGTTCCACTAAGTCTATTTTGGTCTATTTTGAAACTGATGCTCCCAGATGTATAAGGAATCAGAAAAACCATGGTTGGAAACTATTGCAATTTCGTTTTGGTAATATACCAGATTGCCCGGACTAATTTGACAAACATAATGCATAAAACCCATACTAGGTACATGACACCTGGGTGTGAGATAAACTGGATTCTCCAGCAACAGAAAGAGAACAGGACAATCTACAATTCAAATACAAGACATATAAAATAAACTATTCACATTTATATACATGTAGTTAATATATCACATATTGTTAAGCAAGATGAACTAAAACACATACACATACACAGTTAACATGATATTCAGGTTGTAGATTTTCTTTATGCCAGCTATCTCGAATGTTAAAGGTTGTTTTATTTCCTGAAATGGGCTTGTGAGAACAACAGTCAGCGTGCAAGGCAAGGAAGGTGAGTCAGTACAGTGTAAGCTGGAAAAAAGAAGAAGACATAAATTACAAAAATGATAAACTGAAACATTAATTGCACGACAATCTGACAGCAGGTAAACTCTATAATTAAAACATGTGTTAATTACAACAACAAAAAATGATAGCAGGCAATATCTGCAAATAAAACATTAAATACAAATTAAATTGAAAATAAACTTCAACGAAAACAAATACCACATACTTCAACGTATATAACTAAAACATTTCAAACGTAAAATATATCCATTCTAAGACATTAATATATTAATTATTAATATTAAAAATGTACCTCATTTAGAAGCATAGATATTAAATTTCATGTTTTAGACTATAGTGTGCCCACCATTTTAAATTTTCAAAGATAAATAATGGAAATATTACCTGGCAACATTTTGGTTTGAAATCAGCATTCTCAAATTATGTGAGATCAATTGAGTTGCCACTTAAGGCACACCATCTTTATATGTGCTTAAATATTTAGAAAGCCTATCTTTATTTTGGTTTAAATGTATTCCAATATCACGTTTACAGATGTTAAAATTTAATTAAAGACTAGCTTTACAGACGCTAAAATATCTATAAAGGTTCTCTTCACTTATGCTTAAATGGACATAAAGACCACCTTTACGGACGCTTATATATATTTATATATAAAGACCACCTTTATCTGTTAGCAGTAGTCAGTCGTAAAGGACTAGTCGGTGATGAAAACACTAAATGGTTTTATCAACCAGGATGGATATATCTTACATTACGTTCAGAGCTCTCCGTAACCGAATGACATTCGACTTCCTCTTAGTCTGCTTAGAAGCCTAACTCGGTGCTTTGTGATAAAGCCAGACACGACGCAGTTATTCTTGTAGATGATGATTTTGAGGAATGCCTGTCCTTGTACGATACTGTAAGACGTTGATGGACATTTCCACATCTTTGAAGTTTCTTGGCCATAATTTGCCGATACTGCCTTTAACTGGCAATCATGATGTAGAAGTTCTGTCCGAAGTTGAGGAGGTAAATGATATTGGTCAACGGCACTACCTTGCTAGTTAATTGTGCTGCTCTGCTGTCGGCTTCGGTGAGGTCTAGAAGGTGTTCAACTGATGATGTAACTGCAACCGGAATCAGGGTGACGAAAGCAAATACTGAGACGAGTACTAATGGAAGAGTTGATTTGTCTGGTTTTTCCATTGTCTTCATGCCACTGCTCTGAAAAAAATCTCTGACGGACAGAGCTGCTTTGTCGGATCTTAATAATTATGACAATGTTCAGAATCAACACCACTGTGCACGGGAACATGGACGTCAAAACTAGGTTTCTAAAAACTTGATAATAAATATAATGGTATTGGTATAATGTATTGCGTAAATTCTCCAATACTTAACAAGACTGTCAAGACGATAACAAGGATGCAGATCTTTATGGCTTTAGACTTGGAGCACAATATGTTACGTTTAAGGGGAAACACAACACAGATAAATCGGCCAAAGGTTAAGACAACCAGCAGCCAGGCAGAAGAAAACATGGTACACGTTGAAATAAAGTTTAACATGTTACAAATTGCGACGTGGTACGTCATAATGGTATTAATATTATGGTATTTGTCGGTGACCCTTTCAAATGCAATTGTTATGAGCAGAAAGCCATCAGAAACGGCCAGCCATCGCATGTAAACAGAGTACGGAAAAGACTTCAGCTTGATATCACCCATTAGTATTAATACAAGAATATTTCCGATCGTTCCCAGTGCAACGATGCTCAACACATATGGCAGACGTGTGTTGTCATATAATTCGTCAAGCGGCGGATCTTCTTCTACTTCTTCTGTAGCTTCTTCCATTGTGTTGTTGTGCCAGACGTTTTCGGTTGCATTCAGGGCAAACCAAACGGCAGTCGTGTTCATTTTATCTTATTCCTGTATGACTACACAGCTGAAATTTAAATAAATAAATAAATAAAATCATACATAATAGAAATTAGTGAAAACCAACAGTACCTGTTTGTCTTGTCTACCGGTGTGTCTGTGTCTTTCTGTCTGTATACCTGTCTATCTGTCTGTCTGTATGTCTGTCTACCTGTATATTTGTCTGTCTGTCTATTTGATAAACAACAATACCTGTCTCTCTGTCTACCTGTATGCTTCTCTGTCAGTATATCTATCTGCCTCTCTGTCTACCTGTCTGTATGTCTGTCTACCTGTCTGTCTGTCTTCTTGTTTGCCAGTCTGTTTACCAGTATGTCTGTCTGTCTACATATCTGTCTGCCTTTGTCTACCTGTCTGTCTGTCTACTTGTCTATCTGTCTGTCTACCTGTCTGTCTGACTGTTTGCATGTTTACCTGTATATCTGTCTGTCTTACTGTTTGTCTACAATCTCTCTAGTAAATCAACCATAGTATCTTCATTTTCCCATCTTTCCTTGTGTCTACCTACCTATACTACCACCTATCGAAACTAGTACGTTAGCCCTGACGCCATATAACCGTAAATAAAATGTGTTGAGTGCGTCGTTAAATAAAACATTTCCTTCCTAGTACATTAGCCATATCATTGTCATGTTTACATCCGTCTACCTACCTATAATACCACCTACCTATACTACCACCTATCTAAACTACCACCTATCTAAACTAGTGCATTAGCCATAGCATCGTCATGTTTTCACCCGTCTACCTACCTATAATACCACCTACCTATACTACCACCTATCTAAACTAGTGCATTAGCCATAGCATCGTCATGTTTTCATCCGTCCACCTACCAATACTACAGCCTGCCTATACTACCACCTGCCTATACTACCACCTATCTAAACTAGTACATTAGCCATATCATCGTCATGTTTTCACCCGTCTACCTACCTACTCTATCACCTACTTATACTACCACCTATCTAAACTAATACATTAGCCATAGCATCGTCATGTTTTCATCCGTCTACCTACCTATACTACCACCTACCTATACTACCACCTATCTAAACTAGTGCATTAGCCATAGCATCGTCATGTTTTCAACCGTCTACCTACCTATACAACCACCTACCTATACTACCACCTATCTAAACTAGTGCATTAGCCATAGCATCGTCATGTTTTCATCCGTCTGCCTGCCTATACTACCACCTACCTATACTACCACCTATCTAAACTAATGTATTAGCCATAGCATCGTCATGTTTTTATCCGTCTACCTACCTATACTACCACCTACCTATACTACCACCTATCTAAACTAGTGAATTAGCCATAGCATCGTTATGTTTTCATCCGTCTGCCTACCTACTCTACCACCTACCTATACTACCACATATCTAAACTAATACATTAGCCATAGCATTGTCATGTTTTCATCCGTCTATCTACCTATACTAGCACCTACCTATACTACCACCTATCTAAACTAGTGCATTAGCCATATCATCATCATGTTTTCATCCATCTACCTACCTATACTACAGCCTGCCTATACTACAGCCTGCCTATACTACCACCTATCTAAACTAGTGCATTAGCCATAGCATCGTCGTGTTTTCATCCGTCTACCTACCAATACTACAACCTACCTATACTACCACCTGTCTAAACTAGTGCATTAGCCATATCATCATCATGTTTTCATCCATCTACCTACCTATACTACAGCCTGCCTATACTACCACCTATCTAAACTAGTGCATTAGCCATAGCATCGTCATGTTTTCATCCGTCTACCTACCTACTCTACCACCTACTCATACTACGACCTATCTAAATTAATACATTAGCCATAGCATCGTCATGTTTTCATCCGTCTACCTACCTATACTACCACCTACCTATACTAATACATTAGCCATATCATCATCATGTTTTCATCCATCTTCCTACCTATACTACCACCTACCTATACTTCCACATATCAAAACTTGTGCATTAGCCATAACATCGTCATGTTTTCATCCGTCTACCTACCAATACTACCACCTACCTATACTACCACCTATCTAAACTAATACATTAGCCATAGCATCGTTATGTTTTCATCAGTCTACCTACCTGTACCACAACCTACCTAGACTAACACCTATCTATACTAATTCATTAGCCATGTCATCATATTTTTTCCATGTGTCTACCTACGTATATTACCGCCTATCTATAGGTAGTACTAAACCAAATTACTTCCGGTTGGGTCAAAGTTCGAGGTGCATCGATCTTTTGATAGAGAAATTAACACCACAAGTTCTGTGATTGGTAATAAATGTGAGTGTCTTGGTCGAACAAACAAATAGTTTCATTTGGGCAAAAAATGTATGCAATTTTATTTCATCTAGTACACTATGTCAAGTAGCCTTGTGTTTGGAACATGTATTGGGTACCTGTGAAAAACGTACCCAAATTGTGTGCGGATCTAAGGTAGTCATAGACGCTATTTGTTATCTCTGAAACGAGCAGCTTGATACTCAATTTTGTTTTCTAATTCACTTTAATGGTGAGGGATGGTAGTATTTATATCCGTGGTGTTTATATCGATTGATACGCTGCTGGTAGGAGTTTTAGCCACATATGTTACTTTTGTCGTCTATGGGATTTGATTTGGTAGCATACACCCTATAGTACATATTCAGTATATAATGAAAACTATTATGATTTTGTCATTTAATTTAATTAAACTATACTGCTTGATTAATTAGCCATCACTCGATCATGCAAGTTCACAATGACGTTGGCATTGATAATCACTGTACGTGGCTCTGAATGGAGTTTGAATGAAAGTTAGCACTGAGGAAAAGTTGGTTTTGGTCTATTATTCACACTGTAAAGATTTGAAGAATTTCTTTTTACATGGTATTTGACTTATCATATACAACGGCTCTTCAATATGGTAATATATTTAGGCAACCTGAACTTAGATTTTAATAGCAATTTATGTTTATATTAAAAATAGCATGTGCCAATATTGGGTTAATGTCTTTAATTTCCATTAACATAGTTAATTCTTGATGTATGAAATTCTGAAAACTCACGTTTGTATGGAATATGATTTGTATTGTCATTTTGACATATTTGTTGTGTGTTAAGTTATATTTTAGACACATTTGTAGTTTTATACAAAATTTTATTTAAATTTTAATAAAAACTTTACCAAAGACATAATTAAATTTGTTGTCACTATTGTGTATCTGTTCTTATTTCTTCATAACAATAAGCTTATTAAACATATATTTAAGTTTCCAGGTCAAATTTTAAAACATAGTCACTTAGTTTGCTCTCATGAAGTCCAATTTAAGTTTATAATAGATTAATAACCATTTTTTTCCAGATGTGATTATCTGCCTTGGTGTAAGATGATAATTTATTTTATTGTTAAAGCTGTATTACCCAATGCTACTAAGTAAATACTATGCTGGATTACAGATTGTGGGAATATATCCAATAGACAATTTGTATTTATCTGGATTAGAAAATATTGTTCGGGTAATTATGTCATTTAAAAACAGTAGGCTTCTTTATAGTAATTAATCAAATAATCAAAGCTGGATGATAATTTCAGATATCACAAATATTTAAAACCTCTAACTACAGTAGGCAATAAATAAAATATAGTCAGGAATATTGGTGGCTGCCAGGGGTTTTAGTGTTCCATTATGAAAATCAGCATGATCGATGGATTTGAAATTCCCATACTTGGTGACTTGATATATTGAAGACACCAACAGCCAGCATACATGAATTCCCCCAGCACTGATGTTCAGGACATTAATCATTACTTCATACAGACACAGTCATGTTGATTTTTCCTTCCTCAGACACTGTTTTTAATAGTCGTATTTCTGTTAAGATCTTCATAATCTAGGAGTCAGTCAAGTACATGTGTTTCAATGGAATTTTAAAAATGAGATGAGGACTCTGACTATCCTTGTTGTCTCTACATATATACATGTAGCTGAGCACGTACATCCAACTGCCAGTAAATATCTTCAGGAGTATTATATAAAAACATTGCTTTGTTTAATATGACATATTGAACTTGTACAATACTGTATACAATATATATGCCTTATGAGGTGTACATTATATTAGGTTGCACTGTAGAAACAACAGTTTCAGTGAGGTTGTCAGTTTATGTCAGAATACATCAGATCCTGGCTGTCATGAAAAAAATAGTTGGACACTTTTTGAAAAATGTATGTTATCAGTATAGGTAGTACTAAACCAAATAACTGTGATTGGTGATTAGTGATAAATGTGAGTTTGTTGGTTGTAAAAAAACAAAAACAGTTTAATTTGGGCAAAAAAAATTTATGCAATTTTATTTCATCTAGAACCACCGAAATGAAACTCGCTTAATATCCTATAACTCTCAGCTGATATATGTTATACCACTAAAAGGATTGCCTGCAGCGGTACATATTACGTGACACCAGGTACTAACTTTGCTTAGAGAATGACGTAATCAGCAGGTACCAATGGCCGTCTACCTCCTAAACGACGAAACCATTTGACCAATAAAAAGGGTGTATTAGCGTCTAGGGGGCGTGTGCTAGACGAATTTTCTAGCACGGCTTTCTGTCACGTTTAGAAAGATTTATCTAGCACCGTGCAAAAGCTTGCTAATTCAGTCCAGTTGGTGAAAACCCCTCAAAGTCATAAACGTGCAGTAGCAGAATAATGATGACTTCGAATAGCTACATTACAAAATCGCTCATTTGACCTCTAATTCATCGTGCAATTTAGCTGAAATAATACAAATAATATATTTTCCTCTTAATTTGTATGATCTGCAGGATAAAGATAATAACTAGTTAATGACGTAGGATATCGGCTTTATCCTGTTCAGCTCTCGCTCTGGCAATACAAAAATTATGTTATACGTTTCGCAAAACCAGTACGACACACAAGCTCGTATACTAATCTCTATAATATTTATATCTTTTCGGGCACTTTTTAAAATAATTTATTGACCCTGACCCCCTGACTAGTTGTTTGAAAAGAAGCTACCTTAACCCCAGTCGTTCAATGTGTGCTTTAAAAAAATGGATACTGCCAACATGTGTCAGCTTTACTCAAATTTTTGGAACACAAATCACCGCCTGGAACATTTGAGGGGAATGATCTATTTTCAAACGTGAAAAAATGTAACGTTTGTTTTGTTTAACGACACCACTAGAGCATATTGATTTATTAATCATTGGCTATTGGGTGTCAAACATTTGGTAATTTTAACGTATAGTCTTAGATAGAAAACACGCTACATTTTTGTGTCAACAGCAAGGGATCTTTTATATGCACCATCCCACCAATCTAATTAAAATTAGCTCCACTTATTAATAACTATTACCTGTGGATCTAACAGCAGCCCGTTGCAGCTCATGTCCAGTGACTTATCATTCGACCAATCAAAACCTTACTTGCAGAATCATGCCGGTGACGTGAAAAAGAATCTGAAAACTTTCGGAATTATGCCAAGGGTATACAAAATGATTCGGGTGAATTACGAAGTATGCCGGAAACTAATTTCAATATAAAATTTTAATGTTGAATCATAAAATATATATATTCTAGTACACAATTCAGAGTTTATTACTGCACTTTTGCCCCCGTTTTTTAAATGTTGAAATAGGCCAACAAGATTTTAGTTCGCCTATTGCTTAAGCGGCAAGCTAATTGGCTATATGAACCCCGGTCGTAACAGCCGATGACTGCGTATGTAAACTTAATGTAAAATGGTTATGATTATTATTTAATCCCGTTGCCATAGAAATGAATCAACGTTCGGCCATACAGTGTTAAAATAACTATCATTATGTTAAGCACCAGTAATTTAAAATGTACCAAGGCCTCAAACTTTCTTTTCATACAATCTAAAAGAAACACCCATAAAATAAATAATATGATGGTATATTTAGGACATACCGATACAGTTTTTTCTTACTTTTAAAGATACCAAACTTCGACTTATATCTCGAAATCTGGATTTCTTTTGTCGAATGCATAACTTATTATTTTGAAATGTCGGCATACAATCTCAAGACTTATAATGTCAAACCCTCGACCTGTTATCATGACTATATGCCACTGAATGTACGTATAGCATTCGACAATATAATTGGAGAGCTCATGATAATAGGTTCTGCCCTCAACATGAATATAATAAGTCGAGATCTCAACATAAGGCCCACTTTCCATTAAAGGAACAGACCCTAGTTTCTAAAAACTACAGCATATGTTTCACTATTAGAGCCGTTTATGATCACTGAAATCAAACATTACTTATATTTTATTGTTTAGATTATCCATTTTCGTAGAACCGAAATGTTTCTGGTCATTCTGGTGTTTGTAGTACCAAAAATTGCATTTTTCATATTTTTAAAAACGCACGTGCGTCTGAGAAGTAGCGGTTTATTGATTCGAGTTCTAGTCTATATTTAAGGATATTTCTTGTTTTAACATCACAGACTCTTCTTTCACTCTATTGTAACTTTATCCAAATGAGTTACAGGTTTGTAAATTAACTAAACTTAGTTTCCATTTTTTTACGAGTTAAAACTAGGATCTGCGCCTTTAAGGTAATCTGCGCGCGGAAACGTGCATTTTCATATCTACATTTACGATATTAACGTCATCAAAGTAAACCTTTTATTTTTCTGCGCATGCAGAATGCACAATCGTCTTATTATCTCAAGCACTCGACTTATTATCTCGAGTGTTCGACTTATATTATCTCGACCGCTTGACTGAGTGCTAAACTTATGATGTTAAACTCTTGACTTATTATCTCTAGTGCTCGATATGTTATCTCCAGCGCTCGACTTATTATCTTTAGCTCTCGACTTCTGTATCAGTACTGTACAGCCGAAAAAGAGAATTGCAAAAGAAAACGACATACATGTTGACGAGAGTTATTATGTTGATCGCTTGTCATAATACATTGATAGCTTGAGATAATAAGTTGAGAGCTCAAGATCATAAGCTACATTTTTCCATCAGTAGCAAGGGATCTCTTATGTACACTTTCACAGGCAGAAAAAAACAAATACCACGGCCTTTGACCAGTTGTGGTGCACTGTTTGGAACGAGGTAAAACCCAATCAACTGAATGGATCCACCAAGGTGGTTCGATCCTGCGACGCAAGCACCTCAGGCGAACACTCAACCGACTGAGCTAAACCTCGTCCACGCTTAGACAAAATAGAGAATTTGCAAACGATGAAGACATACTTGATGATGAGAGTTAAAATGTTGAGCGCTCGACATAATAAATCAATAGCTCGAGATAATGTTTCCAGTAGCAGCAAGGGATCTTTTATATGCACTTTGATAGGCTTTTGATATACCAGTCATGGGACACTGGTTGGGACGGGAAAAAAGACATTCAGAAAATTATCCACTAAGGAGATTCGTTCCTGTAATCAAATATCTCTACCGAGAAAAAACAACAAAACAAAACAACAGATATATATATATATATCTTTGCAGTAGCTTTGTATCTCACCTAATCAGTGTACCACAACTGGTTAAAGGCCGTGGTATGTGCTTTTCTGTCTGTGGGTAAATGCATATATAAAAGATCCCTTGCTGCATTAGAAACAAATGTAGCTGGTTTCCTCTGATAACTACGTGTCAGAATTATCACATGTTTGAAATCCAATAGCTGATGATTAATTAATCAGTGTGCTCTAATGGTTTCGTTAAACAAAACAAAAAAACAACAACAAAAAACAACAACTTGTATCTCACCAGACCGATCTCGACAATGCATTATATAAATGTCACATGAACATGGGAGTCCACGCAATGCTGTTAGATCTACTGGTAGACCAGTAGAGCTAATTTTAATCAGATTGACCATCCCACAGACAGAAATTCTGTCTCAATATCAGACACCTATGAATTAAAGGTCTTGTTGATTGTGAAGTGACTGGACATGCCAAAACGTTTGGTAGCCCTGCAGACTACCGGGGTTACACAACTGGTAGTCCGAGTGAGAAATTGGTAGCTAAAACAGCCCGGGCTACCCGTCAGAATAGCACATACGACAACCTTTGATATACCTTAGTCGTGGTGCACAGGCTGGAATCAAAGCCTGAAGGACTGGGTTAAATATTGTTTTCTTGCTCTAAATATTTAACCTTAACCTCTTACCTCACCTCGTGGTCAGCTTCAGTAAAACTCAAACTGGTTTGACGACAACGAATTTGTGAATGTTGACTGCGGCATCATGTTATATAGCTTTGACATCGGTGATTAATTTGTTGTTGTTTTTTTCGTTCCTTACAAAATATTTTTCCATGTCAGTAGCAACATACCAAATATATTCACATTACGTTATCAGTAAAGAAGAAATCTACTGATTTACTAGGCTCAGACATTTTTGTCCCCCGTTCCTTACAAAACATTATTTTCATGTCAGTAATAATATACACAATATATTCACATTACATTGTCAGCAAAAAATATCCATTAGAAATATACTGTTATGCTAGGCTCTAAATATCAACTGTCACGACGTGTTGGCCAACTCAATAGTTAGATGGCCGCGCTGAGATTAAAGCTGCAATGTCTGGTTTCAATCGTATACAGTCAAGTTCTAAGTTCAAATACAAGCACAACTGCACTTTTAATTCACTCGCAAGTTGTCGTCATTAACGCATATCGTCAAATGCTTACTAGCCAGTTAGAACAATTCTCGCCATTTTGTAATACCGAGCGCATTCTAGCAGCCACTTCCTAGCACCCAATTACGCTAGCAGCCAATTTCAGCAGACACGCATGGCGACGTTCTAAACACCGAACCATTACGCCTTTTATAATGTGTTGTGGTGTGGGCTATACGATACTAGTTGGACATCCTATATTACCGTAGTACAGACGGATTTTTAAAGTGATACTTCAGATATTATAAAAGTACTTAATAAAACGGTTAAGTTGTATTTATACGGATATTAGTAACAATAGGACTGTGAAAATGAGTGTTGGTTGTTATTTTGTTTTTGTGTTGTTATTATATAAAGATACTCTTTAAAACTCTAAAATTATTAGGTTGTAGTGAATAATTAAAAATTAGCATAACAGTGTGTATAAAAGTGTGTGAAATACAGGTAACAATCGAAAGGCGTATGAGTCCGGTGTTTAGATCGTCGCCATGAGGGTCTGCTGAAATTGGCTGCTAGCGTAATTGGCTGCTAGAATCCGCTCGGTTTTTGTAATGCAACACTAGCCGAACCGTACTATTTTTAGCCCAGAGGGAGCCCGGCAAAAGTGTCCCATTTTCAAAATAGTGGGTTTATTTTTAACTTGGAAAATCCAGTGTAGTGAAACCAATTCGGAGTGCGGCGTCTTATATGCACCAAACGTAATGGGATTTTCTGTTCTAAATGCTTAAATAATAAAAATATTCCAGACATAGCCGCTTTAACAACTAATCGGTCGTAGGAGTTGTATACGACGAGAATCGACCGTCCTCGGTGGTGTCGTCGTTAATCCATTGGACATAAGGCTGGTAGGTACAGGGTTCGCAGTCCGGCACCGGCTTCCACCCAGAGCGCGTTTTAACAACTCAATGAGTAGGTGTAAGACCACTACACCCTCTCCTTTCTCACTAACCACAGACAAAAACCCCACTGTCATGGACAGACATCCCAGATAGGTGAGGTGTGTGTGCCCAGGACAGCGTGCGTGGACCTCAATTGGATATAAGCACTAAAATAAATTGAAATGAAATGATGAGAACCGAGCTGTAAAGGTACAGAAACTAGCAAATGGACAATCGAGAGATCGGAGAGTTGGCCAACTCCGTCGTGACAATTGGTAGTCTGAACCTAGCATTAGAGTATTAACTTACAAAAACAAATTTTAGTATACTGAACATTCACAAGAATCAAATTTCATTTCAGTTTTCGAAATTAATCTCTTTTAAATAGCTTTATACCTTAATCACCGAGAGAGACAACAACCACACAGATGCTTCGTCATATTGCAAATACCTAATTAATTTTGTGAAATTTTTTTTACAAGTTTAATCAGAGACTAAACCTGTATGGGCTATTATCCTATTATTACCCAAATAGGTTTCTACTTTGAAAGTAAACATTCACTACTTTTGATTAAATTACTGGATAACTTGATAGAATAAACACCAGGCTATCGTAAATCAGAACTAATGTCAACGGCGTACTTTTCTACCAAAAAGTTAATAAATTTTGTGTGTACTGTAAATAGGATTATAAATTTAAAAAAACGAATAACAAAACATACATTATCAAAAACTAATTATTCCTGCCTAGAGAGAGAGAGAGAGAGAGAGAGAGAGAGAGAGAGAGAGAGAGAGAGAGAGAGAGAGAGAGAGAGAGAGAGAGAGAGAGAGAGAGAGAGAGAGAGAGAGAGAGAGAGTTTGAGTTTGAGTTTGAGTTCAGGTTTCAGGCATGTCTGTCACGGGCCACGTCTCCGGATAGCCAGTGGCCTGGTCCGGGATAGAACACTAATGGACAATTTAGAATATTAAGTCAAAAAGGGGAAGTGGGGCTTTAATAATTTTGATTTTAAATTTTAAAGCACATGTCCAAAAATTAAAGATTTAAATTTACCATAATACAGCCCAATTTTTTTGCGGACATTTCAAAATCAGAAAAGTAAATAGCTTAATTTCAGATCATAGGATCTTAGCCCTGGGGTGGGGGGGGGGGGGGGAGGAGGAGAGGTTGAGCCCAAGCCACACAAGTTTATTTAGAGGGTAAATATAAGGACAACTGTTCCTATCCGGAACTTCAGTGTGATCCATCAAGGGGACCGGGAGAGGACGGGGGTGAGACCCCAGAACAAACCTAAACCAACCCTACAGGCCGAAACCGCCTACGCCCTAAATGCTTCCCTACTTCTACTGAGCTCCAACCCCCTCCCTCCTCCCATCACCCAGATACCAGGCGAATCCAACCGTCGTGCCGTCCAGTTGCAGCGTCCTTCACTGGCTTTAGAAATCCAACGATGGCGTCACATTAGTCATGAGCGAATCCAACGTTGAAATAGAATGAGATGGGAAAACATTATTAGAGTTCTTTTGTTGTGAAGTCTGGTGATGTCGAGAGGAGTGAAACGTACCAGGAGAGAGATCCAAAGAGATGTTAGTCTGAGCGCTCATACAACTCGATTTTCGTCGTATAATTCATTAGTTGTTAAATCGGCCTCGGTGGCGTAGTGGTTAGGCCATCGGTCTACAGGCTGGTAGGTACTGGGTTCGGATCCCAGTCGAGGCATGGGATTTTTAATGTAGATACCGACTCCAAACCCTGAGTGAGTGCTCCGCAAGGCTCAGTGGGTAGGTGTAAACCACTTGCACCGACCAGTGATCCATAACTGGTTCAACAAAGGCCATGGTTTGTGCTATCCTGCCTGTTGGAAGCGCAAATAAAAGATCCCTTGCTGCTAATCGGAAAGAGTAGCCCATGTAGTGGCGACAGCGGGTTTCCTCTCAAAATCTGTGTGGTCCTTAACCATATGTCTGACGCCATATAACCGTAAATAAAATGTGTTGAGTGCGTCGTTAAATAAAACATTTCTTTCTTTAGTTGTTAAATCTGAGCGCACCCGTCGTAATTCGGGAGTTTCTGCCGGCAGTTGGTAGTCTGAGACTTAGCATTATGCTAGTGGTCAGACTACCAACTATCACTACGCAGTTGGCCAAAATGGCCGATCTCTCGACTTCTACGACTGTCCAGTTACTAGTCTCGATTATCTACACATACAACTCCTACAACCGATTAGTTGTTAATCTCAGCGCACCCGTCGTAAGTTGGGAGTTGGGGAAATCACAACGCAACTGTCGAGTTGGCCAACTCCGTCGTGACAATTAATAGACTGATCCTAGCGTAATAATTATAAAAGGAAAAACAGGTATAGAAATGAAGTTTAGATTACTGAAGACTGATTAAATGACCCCATAACGAGTGATTAATTGACCCCATAACGTAGATTGTGGAGAGGCATTTAAATTGTGGCTACATTGACCAACAGTGATTAATTGACCCCATAACGAGTGATTAATTGACCTCATAACGTAGATTATAGAGAGACATTTAAGATATACTGACCACTAATATCTAATCATTTATAGAACCAACCAACCCAGACCCAAACCAACCAACCAACCAATCAACCAACCCAGACTCAAACCAAACAACCCAGACCCAAACCATCCAACCAATCAACCAGCCAACCCAGACCCAAACCATCCAACCAATCAACCAACCAACCCAGACCCAAACCAACCAACCAACCAACCAACCCAGTCCCAAACCAGCCAACCAACCAACCAACCAACAAACAAACAAACCCAGACCCACACCAACCAACCAACCCAGACCCAAACCAATCAACCAACCCAGTCCCAAACCAGCCAACCAACCAACAAACCAACCAACCCAGACCCAAACCAACTAAAAACACCAACCAACCAATCAACCCAGACCCAGACCAACCAAAAAACCAACCATCCAACCCAGACCCAAACCATCCAACCAACCAACCCAGACCCAAACCCAAACCAACAACCAACCCAGATAAAAAAAAAATACTTGCCTATTTTTAATTTCTTTTGCCATAATTGCATGAACGAATTAAACATCAAAGCCTATTTTGTTGAAAAAAATCACGAACCAGGAAGAAATGTTTATTACATTAAGCCGCTGTGTACACACCACATGTATGCTAATCACGAACCAGGAAGAAATGTTTATTACATTAAGCCGCTATGTACACACCACACATATGCTAATCACGAACCAGGAAGAAATGTTTATTGCATTAAGCCGCTATGTACACACCACATGTATGCTAATCACGAACCAGGAAGAAATGTTTGTTACATTAAGCCGCTATGTGCACACCACACATATGCTAATCGCGAACCAGGAAGAAATGTGTGTTACATTAAGCCGCTATGTACACACCACATGTATGCTAATCACGAACCAGGTATAAATGTTTGTTACATTAAGCCGCTATGTGCACACCACATGTACGCTAATCAATTAATAACAACCGAACAAAAAACAGTTAATAGTACAAAGTCGATATATGTAACCATATTGATGAATATATTATTCATATAAGGATTCTCATTATAGACGTATGGGAGCGGGATTTAACTCAGTCGGTTGAGTGCTCGGTTGCGGTGCTTGCGTCGCAAGATCAAACCACCTCGGTGGATCCATTCAACTGATTGGGTTTTTTCTCTCTCGCTCCAGCCAGTGCACCACAACTGGTCAAAGGCCGTGGTATGTGTTTTACTGTCTGATGACTACGTGTCAGAATTATCAAATGTTTGACATCCAATAGCCCATCATTAATTAATCTGTGCTCTAGAGCTGTCGTTAAACAAAACAAACTTTACTTTACGTGGTAAGTGACAGAACCTTAATTGGCTGGGCAGGGGAGGGAGGCGCTTGCCTTGAAATATTTTAGGAAGCCTGAAAGGATGTCCCACTCTGGTAAGAGCCAGTCCGCTGACTACACACATGAAAATAATTTCGTGGCAGCAGTCACAACATTATCAATATACACTTTTGACTCTGCCTTGTGCAGAGATATCATTTTGAAAATGTCAATGTTTTGTCGTTCAAATTGCATACAAACTTAAAGCACTATAATTTAGCACAAATCGGAGCCTGGGTGCTTATGACTACCTTCTGTTTTAAATACACCAAGTTTATCATGATGGCTTTTCCTAATGCTAGGATTATACTACCAACTATTGCGACGAAGTTGGCCAACTCGCCGATCCCTCAACATCTACGACTGTCCAATTTCTACTGTGGGCGCTCTTACAACTATATTCTCGTCGTATAAAACACCTACGACCAATTAGTTGCTAATCTGAGTTGGAAGTGTGGGGAATTACAACGCAACAGTCCAGTTGGCCAATTTCGCCATGACAGTTGATAGTCTGATCCTAGCTTTTGTCTAAGCACACAGTTTGTATAAAATATGTATGAATAATGATCTAGGTTAACAGTTTAAACATGTTACAATGGAAACTGTTAACACCAATGATTATCTCACTCATCTTATCGAAATCAGGACTAAATGACAAAACCGTATTCCGTGTCTGAACAAGACAGAATCGAAAGGTCGTTTTAGGCAAAGTAATTTGGTAGTTTAGGCGAAACAGTTTAAAAGTTGCACACCAATTCTCTGAAGTCAAGCTGAAACGAAGCTGGGTTAAGTCAAACTATCCACACCAATGTCCTCAACTGTAGTGTGTTTAAAACAGTTTGACAGTTATCTATCAAATGTCACAACTAAAGCTAACTTAATAGTTTGAAAGTTCCACGTCAATTTCCTCAGCTTCGGTGTGTCCAAAACGGTTTTGAAAGCTCGAGATCAAATCCTTCAAGTGAAGCGGCTCTAAAACGGAATGAAGGTTCCATACCAGTTCAAACAACTGAACTAGGTTATGTTGCGGCAGCGAGATTCTTCTCACTCCAGACCAAGTCATTTCAATTATGTTAGACACCACGTCAATACAGCCGTAGTTCAAAATGCAATGATTTTTTTACAGACAAATTCCTTACTCTTCTAATCTTTATGACATCATCACTAACTTCGATATGATCTAAAATGGCCGAACCAATGCACCGTGTGTCCAACAAAGTCTTACTCTCACTGTGGTCGATGGCAGTAATATTTCTGGACAATGGTGTTGCATTGTTTGCACCTGACCGAGCAGCACCAGTAGAATTTACAGTTACAGCTAGAGCTGGTCTCCACGGTGTATTTTCGAACCACGAATCCACACTGACTGCACAGTCGTCTGCAGCTTACCTTCTCCGACTTTGCTACCCTCAGTCCGCGTCTTGGTCTTGAGCAATGCCTACCTTCCGTGCCCCTTGTCCCCATGGCAGTGCTTGCCGTGCAATAGCTTGGCGATTTGTCGACGTATGCAAGGTCTTTGGAAGACACTCTCGCCATGATGAACATCCGCAGTTCGCCGACTGGCTTGTTTTCCTTGTTTCCAGTTATTACTCTGACAGATTTGTTATATCTCTTTTTCAGAAAGTTTCCCGAAGACCGGAAGTCGGAAAGCTTTCGCCAGCATGTCCGTATAGAACAACTTCCGGAAACGCCATGGCACTTGCAGCTGACTTGGAGCATTCTCCAAATAGACTGAAATGACAAGGAAAATACATTTATTCTGTTTTAAATAATATTATAATTAAGTGAAAACTTTGTTGGTCTATATTGTTATGGAATCATATGGATTGTCCAATCCCTCCCCCTCCTTCTACAACTGGGAACAAAAATCCTATTTATCTGGACTACTTGGTTATTCAAATAAGCATTTTGATGTTTATGCGACGTCAGATTCGGGAACGGGGCTACAGGGCACCCCCCCCCCCCCCCCCACACACACACACTTTGAAAATAATGCTTTGACCCTCCTCAAATGAATATATAGTAGCCCCTGCCCCATTTCATTCAGATCCTGTTATTTTCTGAAGTCTTTTACTTACTACGAACATCAGGGTGACCAGAAACACGTTATATTTGCCAGGATTGATAAATTAAGCTAAACGTGATGAATAACAGTTAGTAATGCTGTGGTAACTGAACAGGTAAAACACGGAATGTTTTGTATGTTTTTTCTCTCTCTCTAATTCAGGACACAGAATACAATCCTAAGTCTAGAACTGATAGCGAAAACACTAAAAATAAATTTATTTCTTATATTAATTCTGACAGATTTTAAAAAAAAAAGAAAAGAAAAGAAATGTTTTATTTAAGGATGCACTCAACACATTTTATTTACGGTTATATGGCGTCAGACATATGGTTAAGGACCACACAGATTTTGAGAGGAAACCCGCTGTCGCCACTACATGGGCTACTCTTCCGATTAGCAGCAAGGGATCTTTTATTTGCGCTTCCCACAGGCAGGATAGCACAAACCATGGCCTTTGTTGAACCAGTTATGGATCACTGGTCGGTGCAAGTGGTTTACACCTACCCATTGAGCCTTGCGGAGCACTCACTCAGGGTTTGGAGTCGGTATCTGGATTAAAAATCCCATGCCTCGACTGGGATCCGAACCCAGTACCTATCAGCCTGTAGACCGATGGCCTCAAAAAAAAAAAACACACCAAAAGAACACCAAACAAAAAAGAAAAAAAAAAAGAGGTGGAGGATAATAATTTTGTAGGAAAACAACACCAAACAAACATTAGTTTCAATCATTTATAGTAAACCATAATGATAATGACAACTATTCTGATAATTCTTCCACTATTTCACCAAAATTTCAAGAAATATGTCTAAACCAACCTTTCTTCCCACACCGTTGTTGTGCAGATTAACAATGGCGCGGATAGTCCCTCTGTTAATGGCACCATCGATATACTTCCGTGACAGGCTGTCTCCGAACCTCACCCCATCATCACACCCACTCCACAGCCACTGCCCTGTTAAAAACATTGTATAAAAAGCTGTTAGACGGCGAGGGGGGTGGGGGATACTGGGTACCACTCATTAACCCTTTTCCCTATTAAATATAATTTTATCTTGAGTTTCATAAAAAAAGCGTCCCATGTTTTAAAGTTAAAAGTTTGTTTTTGTTTAACGACACCACTAGAGCACATTCATTTATTAATCATCGGCTGTTGGATGCCAAACATTTGGTAATTTTGACATATAATCTTAGAGAGGAAACCCGCTACATCTGTCCATAAGTAGCAAGTAGCAACCTTTTATATGCACCACCCCACAGACAGGATAGAACATACCATGATCTTTGATATATCAGTCGTGGTGCATCGGCTGGAATGAGAAATAGCCCAATGGGCCCAGTGATGGGGATCGACACTAAACCAACCGCGCATCAGGCGAGCGCTTTACCACTGGGCTACGTCCCGTGTCCACCCATTTTCAAAGACAAATAGCGGGGGAAACTTGCAATACAGGATTATGAAACTTTGCACAGAACCAGCATCGTGTGTTGTCGATTGATGGATAAACAATCCCGTTGAGATATATATATATATATATATATATATATATATATATATATATATATATATATATATATATATATATATATATACTTTGTAAAATGGTGTATGATAAAAATGTAATATCAAAAAGTGTTATGCCATTGAGAAGCTACCCATTAACTACTGTACTACTAATAACTTGTTGATGACCCATTATCTGTTTTACCACTGTCTATAGGTTTTTCCACCACAAAAATGAAATACACTTTTTTCTTGATCGAAATGGGTTTTCGATATTTACTTTAAAGTTTTGTTTTACCACCAACTTGGCCATACGACCGGTGTCAACCTTCTTGTAGAAAGAATCCCATATCTATTTGTGCGTAGCGTAAATTGAAAATATCAAAATGTTGGGGAAAAGTATCTCTTGGAGAAATAACGAAGAGCATTTTATCATAAGGAAGAAAACCGCGAAGGGTTGTAGTAGAAGCAGGGAACATTTTAAATGTTGGATTAGCAACAGTTAGTGATCAGTCAAAAATTCAGTAGCAACTACTATTTAACATTTTAAAATTGTGTAGCGATTTCTGAAATTTGTGTAGCAAATCGCGAGACGATACTGAAGAAAATGTTTTAAAGGGACAGTCCTAAGTTTACAACCATTGTAAAATGTTTCCGACCAATACAGCCTTTTCGATGATGTAACATACAAATTAAATACATTTTCTTATTTAAATTATCAGTGTCTGTATTTACAAGGTGTTTGTTGTTGTCCTAATGCTTACAATAGCCCAGACTGGATTTTACCTCCCAATAATTTTGTACGTACAAAAAACTTATATCACGAATTAAAGTAAAATCTGAGTGCTACAAACAGTAGTATAGGGTGTATACTACCAAATCAAATCCCATAGACGACAATAGTAACATATACGGCTAAAACTCCTACCTGCAACGTATCAACCGACATAAACGCCACGGATATAAATACTACCACCCCTTACACTTAAAGTGAATCAGAAAAAAATGGGGGTCAAGCTGCTCGTTTCTGAGATAACGGGTAGCGTCTATGACTACCCTAGTTTCGCACAAAATTTGAGTACTTTTTTTTACAGGTACCCCATACATGTTTCAAGCACAAGGCTACTTGACACATTGGTACTAGATGAAATAAAATTGCACATTTATTTTACCCAGATGAAACTATTATTTTTTACAACCAACACACTCACATTTATAACCAATCACAGGACTTGTGGTGTTCTCTTCTCTATCAAAAGTTCGGTGCACCTCGAACTTTGACCCAGCCGGAAGTTATTTGGTATAGTACTACCTATACGACCGCAAACATATTCGATATACGGACACTGGTATTCTAAACAAGAAAATGTATTTAGTATGAAATAGTAGTCGCCAACAAGGCTCTGTTATCGCAAACATCGTACAATGGCTGCAAACCCAGGACAGGCCTTTTAAGAAAAGACAATAGGGAAATCGACGATCGCTCTTATTAGGTGTACAGTATGAGTGGCAAAGGAAACGTTATCGGCCGAACTAGGAATGGAATAAGTTACGCTAATAAGACTTGGCATATAATAAGTTTAACACCTTAGAAAGTTATCAAGTGTATCTGAACTAAATGCATTATCTGCTTCATTTAATAAAACATTTTTAAAAACTGACTAGTCATCTCCATCTCCATCTCCATCTCCATCTTTTGTCTGGTGGAACAATACATCTTTCATGGGTTTTCTGCGACGTTTCACTTAAATGTTTTCACGCAGCTGCTACAACAGGTTGGCGAAGGATGTTCAGTTTATTGCTTGACCCCTCGGATAGTAGTTTACCAATCGCCTTCCGTTGAAATCCCCAAAATCTGAAACCACCTTCTTGCCCGCTTATGAAACAATTTTGACTTTTTTTGCAGTTGGAGAGAACAAATAACTACACTTCTTTAATTGAAAAATAAATGATTCAGCTAGTGTATCTTGTTTGATACACATTCTAAAGTGTTGAATTGACTATATGCAAAGTTTTATGCTAGGACAAGGCTAGCAACTTTCACGACGGAGTTGGCTAATTCGACAGTTGCGTTGTAATTTCACCCAACTCCCGACTTAGATGGGTGCGCTCAGATTAACAACTAATCGGTCGTAGGAGTTGTATACGACGAAAATCGAGATGTAAGATCGCTCAGACTAGCAACTGGACAGGCTTATAAGAAGTGAGATCGGCGAGTTAGTCGACTTCGTCGTGACAGTTTGTCGTCGAAGACTAGCATTTCACGCGTAAACGTTTTTCAGTCACCTCTCGTATATGTCGAGTAGCGTCTCAGTGGCATAATATTTTTAACGTTACGTTTTGTGCACCATTCTGTGTGTTAGACGATATTTGTAGAACTGTATATGTAAAGATATGAATAAAAAGAAATAAAGTACAGTACCTTCAGTCTTTGTTTTACTTTCACCGCACGCGCAGTCTGCAAGGTGTCCCGAACTGCAGTTTTTAGTCAACACAAACATTACTCCCGCTGTGGTAATGGCTTGAACAAATGATGTCTCCTTGTTCGCTGAAAGGTGAATGGATAATAATTCCTTGCCCACTGGACTAATAGAATCAATCCCCGTTGTGAGGTATAGATAAGGCAATTTCAACCCGAGGCACAAAATGTTTTTTTGTTTTTGTGAGGGCTGAGGTTTTTGTGCCTCGGGTTGGAATTGCCTTATCTATACCTGACGACGGTGATAGATTCTATTAATACTGTTCTCTATATAATACGTGCTATACCATGACACGGTGTTTTCTTCCATTTGATGTCTCATGTGCTGTAACACTGACACCACTTTGGGATGTCACTATAGTGTGTGTGTGTGTGTGTGTGTGTATGTGTGTGTGTGTGTATGTGTGTGTGTGTGTGTGTGTGTGTGTGTGTGTGTGTGTGTATGTGTGGTGGGGTGATCGTCGCCTAAAAAGCGTGCAGGTTAACTATTGGTCTAAGGGGCAGATCGCAAATACATCATACATAAGTCCATTGCAACCTATTATTTTGAAACCAAAGACTGTTTGAAAGGTGTATGTATTCATTTTACACTGACACGTCACTGGTATTCGACATATAAAAGTTCGATACAATGGAACTTCTGGGCGTGTTTCGATGTAAAACTATAAATGCCACAGACAACGTTTCACATGCATGTACATTATAAATTATTGTAAATAGAAGAATGTCTTTAATGCTACGACATAATTGGTATCTGAGTTATTAAAGTTCGACATATTTTGGTTGGTCTCTGCAAATATGTCACCTACAGTGGTATACTTACATGGCGACTTCTGATTGTACTGGATGTCGGAGACATCACTTTCAGCGCAGCTCCAAGGATCCCAGCGAAACTGATGTCCACATTCCACCAATCCGAGTGTAATCCCACGTGAAACGCTTTCAGCTATTGGCAGATGAGGCTGAAATCGAAACATTAAATGCGTTTTGAAATATTATGAACATGTCAAGTGTAAACAGATCAGGTCCCCATTTTACGAAGCGATCTTAGTAAAGGGACTGCCCTGAGTTTGCGACCATTGTAACATTGTAACAGAGTCTTGTTGGTGACTACAATTTCATACTAAATACATTTTCTTGTTTAGAATACAAGTGTCTGTATATTGAATGCGTTTGCGGTCATGTACTAATGTCTGTAGCACTCAGATTTTACTTTAGTTTTGGGCTACTACAAGCATTAGGACAACAACTGACACCTTGTAAATACAGACACGGATATTCTAAATAAGAAAATATATTTAATTTGTATGTTACGTCATCGAAAAGGGAGGCGGGACATAGCCCAGTGGTAAAGTGTTTGCTCGATGCGCGGTCGGTCTAGGATCGATCCCCATTGGTGGACCCATTGGGTTATTTCTCGTTCCAGCCAGTACTCCACAACTGGTGTAACAAAGGCCGTAGTATATACTATCCTGTCTGTGGGATGGTGCATATATATATATATATATATATATATATATATACAAGATCCCTTGCTGCTAATCGAAATAAGTAGCCCATGAAGTGGCGACAGCGGGTTTCCTCTCTCAATATCTGTGTGGTTCTTAATCACCTGTCTGACGCCATATAACCGTAAATAAAATCTTTCTTTCATCGAAAAGGCCCTATTGGTCGGAAACATTTTACAATGGTTGTAAACTCAGGACTGTCCCTTTAAGTGTACAGGGTGATCTTAGCTCTACGGTCGCTTCGTAAAACGGGGCCAAGAATGGCAAACCTTTTTAAATATCAGTGATCATTAATGGATATGTATATTTATTACAATAACTTTTTTTCTCGTTATACCAATTCAAGTGTAATCTCTGGTGAAACGCTTTTAGCTAATAGATTCCTGTCCCGAGTCAGACCCCCGATCATATTGGAGGTCGGACTCGGGATAGGCGTGTTCGAAACCCCAGTGGTATATGAGCACGTTAAACTAGTTACCTACCTATCAGCTAATGGCAGACGAGGCTTAAATCGAAACATTAAATGCGTTTTAAAATAGTTTGTAAAAAGATAAGAACGGTTAACCTTTTTTTTTTTTTAAATATCAGTGACTCATTAATGGATAGGTATGTTTATTTTAATAAATTTCTTCTTATTTAAAAAAAAAAAATTTGTCCTCTTAGTGGAATCCTCAGGTCAAAGGTTTCTTGACAATTCGTTGCTGGTATAAAGAAATACAGCATATTAACGACTACCTGATACGTGTATATTAGGCCTAAACAAACTAATACAGACATCTTACATAATAACTACCCAATGGGCCCACCGAGGGGGATCGATCTCAGACGGACCGCGCTTCAGGCGAGCACTTTACCACTGGCCTTCTTAGTATGTACGGTCTAATAGACTAAGAATATTTTATTTGTTGAGTGCATATCAAAGATTCTTAATACGTAGTCCATTCGTTGCCTTTCAGAAGAAAGTAATTAAAAAAGTCTACATAGGCTGAGCGACTATGAATCGAAAACTAATCTTTCTAAACACGAGATTCCAGGTTAATGTTGCTGAAAGTCGGGAAAAACAAGAAGAAAGAAGAAATGTTTTATTTAATGACGCGCTCAACACATTTTATTTACGGTTATATGGCGTCAGAGAAAAAACAACAATAAAAAGAAAATAATAATAATTATGATTAGTTATATTATCATCTGAAAACTTTGAATGAAGAATTATATTATTATAATTAACGACCTTTTCTTATTACTCTGTACTTTTGTTGAATTGTTCTATTATTATTTTAGAACATTCTTTCTAGACGTTGATAATGGTGGTGCAATAATCAATCTGTTCATGTGTTTATTATTTTTGTTTTTAGTATGCTTTCATCATACGCATTTCAAAAGGCTGAATGATAACAAGTTCACGCGAGAGAAGGGACTCGCTGGTTCCACATATGCCTAGATATGGAAATTAACTTCCCAAAGACAGGATGTCCCATACCACGGCCTTAAATAACATGCCGTCGTGGAGCACTGGTTGGAATGTGAAATAACCGAAATGAACTCCAACCATTGTACATCAGGAAAGTCCAGTGGACGCACTAATTAACGGTTTATCTAAGAATTGGTTTAGGAGCGGACACAGAATTTTTACTTAGGAGGGTGATTTATCTGTCTGTCTGTCTCCCCCCTCTTGAGAAAGGAAACCCGCTGTCGCGGGGTACTCTTTTTCGATTACCAGCAATGGATCTTTTATATACACCATCCCACAGACAGGATAGTACATACCACGGCTTTTATTACACCAGTTGTGGAGCACTGGCTGAAACGAGAAATAGCCCAATGGGCCCACCGATGGGAATCGATCCTAGATAGATCGCGCATCAGGCGAGTGTTGTACCACTGATCTACGTCCCGCCCGCCCATATAGATTAGTGATTAAATCGAAATACGAGTACATTAGTTTCAATTGAGTCTAGACTGGATGCGGGCGAAGCATGCGTCTACAGAACGCATGCGGCCAGCCTCAGTGAAATAATCGGCATCCATTCTATATATATATATTTTTTTAAATATTGATTTTGTTTAACGACACCACTAGAGCACATTGATTAATTAATTATCGATTACTGAGTGTCAAACCAGTCTATATGAGCCTTTAACTTCAATGTCCCAAAGTTGAAATGGACAAAAGTATTAAAGGTGCAGTCTCTGTTGAAAGGTCTACAGCTGTTGATCAATAACACACGTGTCGTTTTGTTGTTAACATTATCATCGACAGAGAGACCAATGGGTGTCTGTGACACTCAGCCCACAACAGGGTCACAACAGGATACCTTACACTACGAATCACACAGTGCTCTGGTCACAGATAAATAATTTCCCGTGTCACCTAAACGTTTAGCCCAAGGGGAAGCACTCTAACTGCTTTCCAGCCAAACGGAATGTGACGCTAAACACACGGATGCGCGTGCTCGCTGCGTGGGTGGAAGGTCGTGACCCGGATCGCTGTCAGAGAGGTGTCACGCTCACCTACGCCCACAATAGCGGGGGAGTGGTTACGGGTCTACCCCCAAGACATAGGAAACACTTTGGTGAGTGGATCATGTCAAAGAAGGTAATGCAGCAAAAGGAAGCCATTACTCTGAATACTAATTCGGAATCTCACGCCACACAAACAGAGTGGTATGATTAAGTGGAACTGTTCTTATTAGCATGGTTTCCGTGCATTACTTTTCGTCAACTATGAGATTTGGGTTGTTGTTTTCTCTTTTGAGTTTGTTTTTTTTTAAACAAGAGGGAAACGCTAACAGATTGTTAACAACTAAATAACTATTATCGCTTTCACTGATTTCGTTCTCGTGGTTTCTGCCTGTAAACAAGCCCCTAGACAGTAAGGGGAGGGGGCACAAACTCTGGTGGGTGGGTGTGCAAAAGCCAGTGTTGTATCTTTATTTATTTATCTTTATTTCCCCTACAGAGTAGGGGAAAAAATAACAAATACATTTTTGTCCTCAAGTATTAAAGGGTTGTTTGTTTTTTTGTTTTTTGTTTGTTTGTTTGTTTGTTTTTTGTTTTTTTCGTTTTTTATTACATACACCACATTGATTTAATAATCATTGGCTAGATGCATGTTAAACATTTGTTAATTCTAACATATATTCATATAGAGGAAACCCGCTACATTGTTATATTAATATCAAGGGATCGTTTATATGTACATGTATCATCCCACAAAGAGGGTAGCACATACCACGGCATTTGATATACCAGTCGTGCTGCACTGGCTAGAATGAATGAGGATAGATCCCAGACCGACCACTCTCAGGGCCGTACCCTCTGGGGAATCTCATTTTTTTTTTTTTTTTTTACTCCAGAGAATAGCATACACATCTCAGAGTTTAATTTGTATAGTGTTTCATTTGTTTATAAAAAAAGTAGTGCCTCCACCATAGGATTTTGATCAGGGTACGGCCCTGGCTTTACCACTCGGCTAGTTGATCATGTATACTATACCGTATGTTAAATAGATATTAATACATCATGAGTGGCCGTTAGATACCATTTGCCTTACAACGAGTTGTTTTAAAATGTATCTAACGAGCGTAACGTTTAAAATATTTGACAGTCAGTGCATTTTCTTACCGGTATTCTGTTGTTGTGTAAAGCATACAGCGACGAGTTCCAGCTTAGTTTATTGGCTTTTGGTCCACTGAGAAGAATTTTGTTTAATGTCCTGCACAATAAAACATCAGTATGAAATAGTAGATTTTTATATATATATTTAACAATATTATTTAAAACATTATTTCATATAATTAAAAATTATATATATATATATATATATATATATATATATATATATATATATATATATATATATAAATTTAACTTTGGTGAATGGTTTTACAAAGAGCGCTCATCTTGTCAGGAGCAGTAATATTAAATAATTCCAGACTTCAGTAGTTCTTCATCGTTTTATTGCTACAGCTCTGTTTCGTATGGTCAAATAATGACCACACTCTTCAGGAAATTAACCTGAAGAGTGTGGTCATTATTTGACCATACGAAACAGAGCTGTAGCAATAAAACGATGAAGAACTACTGAAGTCTGGAATTATTTAATATATATATATATATATATATATATAGACACACACACACACACACACACACACACACACACACACTCTTAAAAAAAAGTAGGGGAACCAGAAATATTGAAACATACGTTTTGACCACAGACATCCTAGTAAAGAACGTTCAGGTCTGTTTATCAACACACCGAAACACATTCCATAGTTTGCACAAGCATTACGCAGTTGCCCCGTACACGTGCGTGGGGTGTCATTATCGATTTTGCAAATTTCCAGTAAGGTCCATTAATCACTGTGGAACATTATTTCTGTCAATCGTTTTCATTCTGTTGATCATACAGTTGTTATTGTTTTGTTTTAGTCACTTTTATTGTTTGAATTTGCGAATTACTGATAAAAAAACGTCAACTTTTAAATTTCACTTCTGTCCCCAATCGTCCTTCAAGATCTTTGGTGGTCATAAAACCTACTGTAATAATGAACTACCTGTTGTAATGTTTGCCAAATTAATTCACTATTATCATATAACCATTCGCCAGAGCTAATATACCTTATAATTTTGGCAACTGTAAATTCTTATTAGAGTTTCCCTATTTTTTTGAAGAGTATATATATATAACAAATAAAGCCTTATTGGTAAGCGTGTGACGACATACAATTTATATGCGTTACCCCCTCCCGCCAAAAAAACAACACAAAAACAACAACATAATAACAAAAGGGCTTAGTAATTTCGGCCCTATTATGATTCGATAGAAGGACTAATCATTTAGCTAGTTTCCCAAATCGGCACTGTTAGTGACTTAACGATGGCAAGCATTCTCAGAAGTTTTATTTTATTTTAGAAAGAAATTAAATTATATATTAACCATAAAATGTATTACATGTAACAAGCCTTTTAAGCGTAAAAAGCGAGAAGCAAAATCAAAGTGGTGACCTATCGATATCCGTAACATTAAAGGGACATTCCTGAGTTTGCTGCATTGTAAGATGTTCCCGACTAATAAACTATTTATACAATTAAACTTACATATTAAATATATTTTATTGTTTAGAATATCAGTGTCTGTATATTCAATGTTTTTCTGGTCGTCTTAATATTTGAAAGAAGCCCAAACTGGATTTTGTCTTCAAATTCTTTCGTACGTACAAAAAACCCCGTATAATTTAGGAAATAAAACGACCAGAAACACGTTTAATATACAGCCACTGATATTTTATGCAGAAAAATATATTTGATATGTAATTACAATCGTTAAAAAGTCTCTGTTAGTCGATAGCATCTTTAAAATGGCAACGAACTCAGGAATGTCCCTTTAACAGTGTAGTTGTGAAACCTCTCTTATATCGGAATAGAATAGAACAACAGAACAGAACAGAACAGAACGGAACAGAACAGAACAGAACAGAACAGAACAGATGTTTAACGACACCCCAGCACGAAAAATGCATCAGCTATTGGGTGTCAAACTATGGTAAATTCAAAACATTAAGTGATGATCAACATCAATATAAAAATGCAAGAGGTAAAAATAGGCTCTAATATCGTAGACAAATCAAATTAATACACATGTATTTGCAATCTTAAACGAGAACTTTGTGGAATATCATTTCTGTGAAACGTACCAAATATATTCGTACTCAATAGAAATTATATATTCATAGCGATAATTATATAATATATTGAATACGCATTCAAACACCGCTGTATTAAAAAAGAGAATAGTTTACAGAATCATTTTAGAGCATAGAGCAAGACACGAAAAACTTGCTACATTGTATAACTATTGCCTGTCTACAAAGGACAATTCGTAGATGTTCTCTACATCCAAATACATGAATAGTGTATCGCTATAATAAAGCAACTTGTTCATAACGACCATATTTGGAATAACCCATGGGTGGTCGTTATAGACAGGTTTGAGTGTACACATAAATCACTTACCAGAATGAAGCGATGGGAATACCAGTCGATATAATCAAGACATGAAACAATACATTTAACTCTTGTTCAAACATACTATGTTATATACGTTATGTATTGTACAATATTAAAATATTATTTCTTGAGATATAATGAATACAACACGGGAACAACTGAAATACTGTCCAGAACCATCCTGCCTCTAGTCTGAATGGACGGAAATAAAAAACAACAAAAAAACAAAAACAACAACAGGAAAATAGCCTAAAATACGGACCATATAGCTTGTCCATTTTATTCCACCCGGTGTAGAATAACTCGATTCAAATTCAACGACGCGAAATGATTTGTTCCCCGTCGGGAAGGCCTATTATAGACGAACAGATCGACTTTTCAAAGAAACCCCAGTCTTCACCTGCATTAGTTCACGGGAGTGTCCACAGCCACACCCCTAAATCAGCCTAAACCATTGTAAGACCAGGCATTATTGTTAAACAAAATGACCAGGTAGTGCTAATTAGGGACTTCCCTCAGTTCCACCAGCATAGACGTATCCTCTGAATAGAACAGGGTCCAGTTTGGTTTATTGTCCAATGCTGGAGGCTAAAACTTCATGATAGCTGTATCATGACATTTACATGGAGACATCATATACCACAGCGCTTACAGGGGCAAGTACCGCGTGATTGCTGTAGTTAAGGTGTTCCACCACGCATACATAAAAAGTTTTGAAGTAAATATAAATGTCGGTTAAGTGTTTTGTTGGGTTGTAAACATATACATTCATTTCATTTTGAGATCAGTTTAAGCACGGACAGATTGGTAAAATCATAACCAAGGAAGGTTTCAGCTTGTATAGAAATTTTAAATTTGAAAAAAGTGTATACAACAACAATAACAATAACAATAACAATAGCAATAGCAATAACAATAATATTACTAATAAATTAAATGAATAATACGTATAGACAATTCGAATGTTTTTTTTCTCTCAATTATCCCTGAATTAAAAAAACAAAAATGTCTTGTGCTGTGCTGTGCTGTATTTTTTAATTTTAATTTTAAATTTTAATTTTAACTTTAATTTTAATTCCTTTTATTTGAAAGTTTGTTGTGTTTAACGACACCACTAGAGCATATTGGTTTATTAATCATCGGCTATTGGATGTCAAATATTTGGTAATTATGACATATAGTTTTAGCAAGGGATCTTTTATATGCACCATTGCACAAACAGCGTGGCACATACCACGGCCATTGATATACCAGTCGTGGTGTACTGGCTGGAACGAGAGATAGCCCAATGGGCCCACTGAAGAGGATCGATCACAGACCGACTGCGCCTCAAGTGAGCGCTTTACCACTGAGCTGTCTTACGCGTCACATACACATGATTGCCAGGTTATTTTTCATAACACATAGTTGTTTACATAGATATTCAAAATTTCAAACATACGACTGGCTTATTCTATGTGATGATCAAGTTACCAATGCCATATATCCAATGAAAACCAACACGATGGAAATCGAGTACACTGTGGCGCATAGTTAACCTGACGAGCATGTATCTGTAACGCGTAGGTCAGCTACAAGTGTAAAAGGGTTGTAAATATATTTTAGTCGAGAACGATGTTAAAATTTGCTTAAACCTGCTTTTTAAGGATATGAAAGAAAGAGAATAATACACTCGTGTCCGTTAGATACCATTTATCTCACAACTCGTTGTTTAAAAACTTACCAAACTCGCTTTCGCTCGCTAGATACATTTTAAAACAACTCGTTGTGAGATAAATGGTATCTAACGGCCACTCATGTATTATTCTCTGTATACAATGTACATGTGATAACAATTTCAAGACTTACGACTGGCTGCTCCAGGGTGATGACCAGCGCCCCATTCCACGAAACGACCTTAGCCCTAAGATCACCTTGAGTGCATGACTATCTTATGCACTTAAGGTGATCTTAGCGCTAAGATCGCATTATGGAACGGGGCGAATGTCATACCATCCAATGAAAAAGAAAAGAAAAGAGCACGATCGAAATCGATTACACTGTGACGTATAAGTTAACCTGACATTGTGACGCATAAGACCCAAAACACACCGGCCCTAAGTTCAGCCAGTGAACATTTCGCTAACGTTCGCGAACTATTTGATTGGTTCCCGACGTGGCCATTTGGTTTAACGTGAAGCGCATAAACCAGTCTAGCGGACGTTTTTTTTTCTGTTCGGTCTGGCTGAACGTAGCCCTGATCTCGGTCTGGGTCTGACAAGTATGGTACCAGTCGAAAATGAAACGCATTGGCTGATTTTTGCCCGAATTAAACAAAAATGCCCCAATCTGGATAACAACATTTGTTAATATTAGCTTTCCAGTGTAGCTGCCAAACAGCTGTATAAGGTTGCAAACGAAGCTCTTATATTTACATGGAGGAAGGAAATGTTTTATTTAACGACGTACTCAACACATTTTATTTACGGTTATATGGCGTCGGTCATATGGTTAAGGACCACACAGATATTGAGGGAGGAAACCCGCTGTCGCCACTTCATGGGCTACTCTTTTCGATTAGCAGCAAGGAATCTTTTATATGCACCATCCATAGACAGAATAGCACATACCACGGTCTTTGATGTATTACAGCAAATATTGTCGTAGAATTTTGAAAATATATGATGGAAAGGTGTCTGGCCAGCTCATTTTACTGGAATATCTCTATCGTTTTTGCTCGAATTTTAATATTTGCTGCAGTTGCCCCCCCTCCCCCCGCTCCTCCTCACACGTCTCGTACACTTATGGTCAGTATAGTGTGGATGTCTGCATACTGACTGTTCCACGTAATATTATTCTCAATTGATGGATTTTTTAGCATGTTTTGTTTTTAACGAATTGGGTAACAAGTTGGACCAGTAAATTTTCAATCAAGGCTTGTGAATGTTGAAATCTAGAAGCCTCGAATACATTAAAATACATAAAACAAATTTCTTTAAAATATTAAAATACAAGATATAACTACAACCCCCCCACCCCCACCCCACCCCCCAAAACAAACAGCAAACAACAAACAAACAACAAAAACACAACAATTGAAAAAAGAAGAAAAACACACAACAAAAACAAAAACAAGAAAATACTAATACCTACCTACCTACCTACCTACCTACCTACCTACCTACCTACTACCTACATACATACATACACACCTGCCTACCTTCTTATCTACCTACCTACCGGCCCAATGTTTGTCACCATGAAACCTTAAACAAACCTATTTTTTACCTTCGTTGCAATGGGTATATAATATATATATATATATATATATATATATATATATATATATATATATATATATATATATATATATATATATATATGCATGGAGTCAAATAACTTCAAATTAATAGGCAATGCTTTAAACTCCTCTTCTATTCACACCTCCAATGTATTATAAAATTTTGTTATACACAGGCTACTCATTCCGAAAAAGCAGCAAGGGATCATTTATATACATTTTCCCACAGACAGGACAGTACATTCCGCGACGTTTGATATAACAGTCGTGAGGCACAGTTTGGGAGAAGAAAATAAACCGTGCCACCCATCCCACTTAACGCTGAGATCTACGAGGGGCAGATATAGGTGGGGTGCTGGTTTTATTTTACGTTTACCTTGTTTGTTAATGCCACTGAACTACAAGAAATTGATGTTGATTCTAGACCCGCTCCTGGCAATGATCACGCCCCGGTAGAGAAGAACTTGAAGAGGTGGACGGGTAGTGCTACAGGGAAGATGGAAAGAGAGGGGGCTGATAGCTTAGTGGATATGAAAACGGGGGAGGGTGGATAGGAGGGTGCTTAGTGTTTTTCGTGGAGTAAAAGTAAAAATTTGTCTTGCTTAACGACACCACTAGAGCACATAAATTTCTTAATCATGTGTTACTGGATGTCAAACCTTTGATATTTAGACGTATTCTTGGGGGAGGGGACTCCCTACATTTTTTTTTTCATTAGTGGCAAGTGACCTTTTATACACGTTTTATATCCAATCGGTCCACCGAGGTGGTTTGATTCTACAATCAGAGCTCCTCAGAAAATCGCTCTTCAGACTGGACAAGTTTCCCGTTACATGTACATGAACGATTCACAAATGTTAACACCTGTCAACTGTCACGACGAAGTTGGCCAACTGGCCCAACTCGGCGATTGCGTTGTAAGTTCCCAACTGCCGACTTACGACGGGCACACTCAAATTACCAACTAGTAGGACGAGAATCGAGTTGTAAGAGCACCCAGGTTAGCAAATGGAGAGTCGTAGAAACCGTGAGATTTAAAAACAAAATGGCAACTTTGTCGTGTCAGTTGGTAGTCTGAGCCTAATATAACGGCCCTAAATAAAAAGGTGACAATAGTCGCTGAATGTTCCTTTCCAAATAAAATAAATCCCCCCGCCACAAAAACCCACAAAAAAAGAAGAAAAAAAAAAAAGAAAAAAAAAAAAAAAAAAGAAAGACAGTTTTATGTTATTTATCATCGACATGCAAACACTTCAAAGCAAAAAACCCACAAAAAAAAAAAAAAAAAAGAAAAAAACAACAAAAAACAACAAAAAACCCAACCAAAAACCAAAACAAAACAAAACAATTACCAACAAACAGAATATTTTGTCAGGAAACGACCATTTTGATACAGCCAATCAGCCAATGCATGGTCACGACATAGAACTAATGATATAGAACAGCAACTAGATTTCATGTCCTCGATTATGACGTACTAAGAAGTAATCACTTTTAAAAGTCGTTTCTTCACCGCGATAATAAAAACCGAAAATACTGACGTAATGAAAGTCCTTGAATAGATCTAAAGATGTAGGTCATCATCAAATGATAATTACTTGCTATCAAATACCATCTCTTTTTTTCTTTCTTTCTGTAGTTAAACCTATACTGCTAACCCCTTTACAACAATATTATATTTTAGTATTGAAAATAGAACTATCGACAATTTTCAACTAATTACTTATACATGTATGTGAAAGTGCATCAGGAACCTCCGGTTAAATGACCACTTCAAAGCATCAATGGAAAATGGTTCTCATGATAAGCTAGGTAATGGCGGACGAATTACATGCCTGCGAGCGTGTCTTCGTGTGCAAAAGACATTTCTCTAATTGGATTCTTGCAGTGTATTAAGGCGAGTTGTAGATTTCCGTGTCAATTACGATGTCAGTTTCAGCGACAGGCTTCAAACAGCTGCTGGCTAGAGGCCGCGACGATGCAAGATGACGTTCTCCGTAAAGAAGCGAGGGCAATTGAGATTAACTAATAATGTCAAAGTTGATGGGATTATTTAATTAATGTTGTCAGAAGTATCGCGTGGAATCGTGATTCCGCTTGAACTTCCCTTACCAAGAACAGTTCACAAATGTTAACACCTAACGCTAGGATCAGACTGTCAACTGTCACGACGAAGTTGACCAAATGGACGGTAATAGGTAATATAGGAAACATATATTTATACATAACTAACTAAACATTCGCTCCCGACCTCTACATCAACGCCAGTGCCAACCAGTGTTGGTTATTGGTTAGAATGCCATCATCGATCATCGGTTATAAATAATCGGATCACACGAATCGATTAACTTTCGATTACTGAATCGGTTACAATAATGTGAGCTTCAGAAGGATTTTTAAATTAGAAGGATGATACACCTATTATCTTTGCAGCGAGACAAACCATACAAATCACTCGTTTTACCTTTAAAGATAAAAGTTTATTTTGTTTAACAACACCACTAGAGTACATTAATTAATCATCGGCTACTGAATGTCAAACATTTGGTCATTCAGACTCGTAGTCATCAGAGGAAACCGTATACATTTTTCGTAATGCAGCAAGGGATTTTTTATATACACTTTGCCATAAACAGGAAAACACACACCACGGCCTTTGACCAGATATGGTGCATTGGTTGAAACGAGAAAAACATTTTACCTTTTAAAAAAGTTTATTTATTTTGTTTAACGACACCACTAGAGCACATTGATATATTAATCATCGGTTATTGGATGTCAAACATTTGGTAATTCTGACTCGTTGTCAACAGAGGAAACCCGTTACATTTTCTTAATGCAGCAAGGGATCTTTTTATATATGCACTTTCTCACAAACAAGAAAGCACATACCACGGCCAGTTGTGGTGCACTGGCTGAAACGAGAACAAACCCAATCAGTTGAACGGATCCACTGAAGTGGTTCGATCCTGCGACGCAAGCACCTCAAGCGAGCACTCAACCGCCCCCTTTTACCCTTAATATCAACTAAATAACCGTTTTCTTTATGTACATGTACACTTGAATACAAACACAACCCTTAAAATATCAATTCCATCATCTAATCGGGAGAGAAAATTACAGTTAAAATGTCCCCACACAATTGATTACGTATTTTCATAATCGATCATCGCATCGGTACAGCCAAAGCGATCAATTTCCAATAATCAATCACTGGAACAACACTAGTACCAACAGTTTGATACATTTAAAAATGACGACTTTCTACGTATATGCTGTTGATATATCTAAAGCCGTGGTATGTACTATCCTGTCTGGGATGGTGCATATAAAAGATCTCTTGATACTAATGGAAAAAATAGCGGGTTTCCTCTCTAAGACTATATGTCATATTTACAAAATGTTTCACATCCAATAGCCAATGATTAATAAATCAATGTTCTCTAGTGGTGTCAGTAAACAAGACAAACTAACAAACTAACTGTTCGAATATCTATTACTGGTTTTTTTTTTTTTTTTTTTTTTTTTTTTTTTTTTTTTTTTTTTTTTTAAATGAATGACCAAGAACTATTTGTGATGAGTGGTGGGTTACTGGCTTCCATTTTTGTAGAGGGCAGGCTGATTTAAACATTAATGTGCGAAACAACGTTGATTCATATTTTCATTTCTAAACTACTCACCACGCATGTTTACTAATAATGTTTAATGGATTGCATCTCTAATTGTGCTCGCTCCAACCAGTGACTGGTATATCAGAGGCCGTGGTATATGCTATTGGATGGTGCAGCATATACAAGATCCCTGACTATACTGATGGATAGCTAGTTTCCTTTCTTCGACTACATATCGAAATTACAAAATGTTTGACATCCAATAGCCGATGATTAATAAATCAATGTGTTCTAGTGGTGTCGTTAAACAAAACAAATTTCAACTGTTTTTATCTCATATTGTGAGTAGAGAAATTATGGAAATAAATCGCTAACAGGTTTGAAATTAGCTCATTTTGTCTTCATCGTTTTTGCCTGAAGAGTTGACCCCCCCCCCCCCCCACCCCCAACTCGAGGTTGTTGAGAATTGTCCGAGATGCTTTGGTCGCAAGGTCGAATCCAGTCGATGAACTGTTGATGTGCATGTGCACCAGGACCCCGTTTTACGAAGCGATCTTAGCGCTAGGATCACCTATGCACTTATGGTGATCTTAGGGCGGGACGTAGCCAAGTGGTAGAGCGCTCGCTGGATGCGCGGTCGGTCTGGGATCGATCCTCGTCGGTGGGCCCATTGGGCTATTTCTCGTCCCAGCCAGTGCCAGTGCCGTAGTATTTACTATCCTGTCTGTGGGATGGTGCATATAAAAGATCCCTTGCTTCTAATCGAAAAGAGTAGCCCAGGAAGTGGCGACAGCTGATTACCTCTCTCAATATCTGTGTGGTCCTTAACTATATGTCTAACGATTTATAACCGTAAATAAAATGTGTTGAGTGCGTCGCTAATTAAACCATTTCCTTATGGTCATCTTAGCGCTAAGACCGCTTCGTAAAACGGGGCTCTGGTTGCAATTACAGTTCATACTTGTCTGTGTGTGTGTGTCTGTCTGTGTGTGTGTCTGTGTGTGTATCTCTGTCTGTCTGTCTGTCTGTCTGCCCCTCTCTCTCTCTCTCTCTCTCTCCTCTCTCTCTCTCTCTCTCTCTCTCTCTCTCTCTCTCTCTCTCTGTGTGTGTGTGTGTGAGAGTGTGTGTGTGTGTGTGTGTGTGTGAAATTGAGCAAACACCTTAATAATAATTAGGAACACCTTCAAAATTATATTAAATCAACTTTTTTCTTATATATTTCTTAACAAATCATAGATATTTGCCCATGTTGACGAAAACTATAATCCTTTAAATACATCAGACTCAGACTCGCACCTCAGACTAAGGTATCAATTATTGTGTCATCGTATAAATAAATGTAAATTCCCTTAATGACGCTGGTCATACGGATAAAGTCATTGCGTTTGGATAAAATACGCCGCGGTCTTCAGAGCTTACACGCTACTGACGGAAGTAAGGGTATAAAGTGTTGATTTCACATTTTAAAATATAAATACATTTTCAACACCTAACTCTATGTAATATACTTTTCAGTATGTCAGATCTATGTAAGCACGTACATGGGGTGTTCACGGAATAATGACGAAACGTGCAAAATCACAGGGATACATTAATATCTTGGTGGGTTTGGTGTCAGGCGAAGATTACCACATAGGCGGGACGTAGGCCAGTGGTAAAAACACTCGCTTGATGCGCGGTCGGTTTAGGATCGATCCCCGTCGGTAGGCCCAGTAGGGTATTTCTCGTCCCAGCCAGTGCGCCACAACTGGTATATCAAAGGCCGTGGTATGTGCTATCCTGTTTGTGGGATGGTGCATATAAAAGACCCCTTGCTACTAATGAACAAATGTAGCGGGTTTCCTCTCTATGATTGTCAAAATTACCATGTGTCCATGTGTTTGACATCCAATAGCCGATGCTGAATAAATCAATGAGCTCTAGTGGAGTCGTTAAACAAAACAAACAAACTTTTTAAGATTATATTATTGTTAAAGTTTTGTTTAAAGACAGAACTAGAACACATTTATTTATTTATCATCGGCTATTGTACGTCAAACATTTGACATAATATTAATCTTAGAGAGGCAACACGCTACATTTTTCCATCAGTAGCAATGGATCTTTTATATTCACCATCACACAGATAGAGTAGTACATACCACGGCCTTTGATATACCAGTCGTGGCACACTTGCTCGAACGATAAATAGCCCAACGGACTGGTATCAATCCTAGACCGACTGCGCATAAGACGAGCGCTTTACCACTGGGCTACAATCCGCTCCCGGATCTGTCATATTCACCATCCCACAGATAGAATAGTACATACCACAGTCTTTGATATACCAGATGTGGTACACTTGCTCGAACAAGAAATAGCGTAATGGGCCTATTGACGCGGATCGATCCTGGACCGACCGCGCATCAAGCGAGCGCTGTACCACTAGGCTATATTCCGTCCGCCCAATAATAAGTAACAACATATAGCGCTTTCTCATATTTAATTGATAGAAAGAATCACAGTTTGGTGTCAGAAGTGCAGCGTTAACAGCAAACATGATGACATTTTAGTAGGCGTTACAGTCATAACACGTGTATGTACATGGTCAGAATATTTAGATAGCTAAAAGAAATTGAGCAGTCTGTGATGTACATACAAATACTGAAATGTACTATACGGTTATTAGACACATTATCCAGCATTAAAATATAAACATGTTATGCACAAAAGCGATACTAAATCTGATACTAAATACAATCTAATATTAATAAACATATTTAAAAAAAAACTTAAGCTGTATGTTTGATTTGGATATAGCTCGAGTATCCTCTAGCGTTACTCTAGTATATAACATATAACAAAATAACGCTATTAGAGGACACTCGAAATTGACATAATACTGAACACCAAACAAAACAAAAATGTAATATTCAGCTATAACATTAAAAAATATATATTAATACTTTTTTTTAAAATAAAAGATTAAGACATACTGATATTCAACAGAATCACAGAATGATTTTCATTTCAACTTATTTTCGTGCTTATATCCAATTAAGGTTCAAGCACGCTGTCCTGTGCACAGGATGATATATCGTTTATCATTTCAAAGAATTTCATTTCATTCAACTTATTTTCGTGCTTATATCCAATTAAGGTCTAAGCACGCTGTCCTGGGCACACACCTCAACTATCTGGGCTGTCTGTCCAGGACAGAGGGTTAGTTGTTAATTGTTAGTAGTTAGTGTGAGCCGGTACCGGGCTGCGAACCCTGTACCTACCAGCCTGTAGTCCAATGGCTTAACCACTGCGCCACCGAGGCCGATTTCAGACAACTAAACCTTTCTAATCAAAGAAATCTATTCTAATCACAAACTAACCATAACACTGATTTGCGTTTCTTTTGGCGTTCAGTATACTAGTAATTATGTACACAAAACATGGCGAGTTTAGATGTATGACATCAAACATTTGCCGAACACAGGCTTGACATGTGATTTGCGGACTAAAGTTAAGTCAGGTAGTAAATAACTATGTACAAAAAACTACAGTAGATTTAACAACAAAACAGTGAAATGCCCTTCACGCCACCCCAGCTTCCGGTCGCACCTCAGGCTAGCGTCCTACCACTGAGCTACATCTATTCGTTATTAATCCCCTACTGGACTAATCGGAGGGGCTATAGGTTTCATTTCTGTCCTGTCTGTCTGTCCCACATATAGCTTTCCGGATGTTTTTTGTTTTTTACCACATTGCCTTGAGGTACTGCGCCGAAATTTTGTTTAGCGTTATGCTCTTAAGGTACTGAGATCGCTTCGTAAAACGGGACCCTGTTATAGATAAAGTTTGACCTTTATTGCGATTAACCCATTTTTCACATAGTTATGGCCCTTGAACTTAGGAGATAATAAAAGTAGTTTTTTTCGAATTAAAAAAAAAATAATTGCAATGCCTAAAAATATTGAGCTGAATTTTTGTGTATAACTTCATCATGTTCTGTTACGAATGTCTTCCATGTCAGTTTACCAATTTTTCACGCAGTTATAGCCCTTGAAAGCAGAAGATATATGAAAACCTGTTTTCGGGACTTTGTTTTTGGAATGCCTGAAAATATTGAGATGAAATTGTGTATATTGCTTTACCATGCACTGTAACAGATCAAATTTTAAGTTTCATGGCAATCTACACGTTTTCATAATAATGGCCATTGAATGCAACAGATACGAAAATTTGTTGGGCCCGGAAGGGGACATGTATTACATTACTCATCAGAATGCTCGTATACCCAGATGATCTAGAGCGAACAGCGAGGCCCGACAGTTTGTACACCCACAACTTCCGCCTGCAGAAACGTTTTTGAAAAAAAAAATAACTTGGCATGTTACGTCTAAACATGTCTCACTACCATACAACAATGCTGATAGACTCGCTGTCTATCCCACACTCTCATAAATCTTAAAGGTGCTATGTCAAAGTTGCAATAATGGCGGTTCCCGCCAAAAATATTTTAAAATGTTTGCTTTGAAACATAAAGTTTATACCTTCAGCTATATGCCTATAAAACATTACAACCAAATAATTCCATTACTAGTAGAACAAAATATATTTTTGGAGAATCTTGAGAGTGTTTCACACGCATTAACTAGTGAAGTCATTATTTATGCGAACACATTCAACACACTAAGTTTACCCAGATTGTTTTGTGGTCAACTGGCAAAAGAAACAAAGATGGTGGTCATGCTATATTTAGCCACAAATTATTCGGGAAACCCCTCTTGTCGTCCATTGCAAGACTTTTTAAAATTATTATTCTAGAGTTAATTATGGAAAAAATATGTGTGGGATAGATTAATTTGTAATTATTTATTACAAATAAATGTGAAAATAACAAAATTTTGTAATTTCAACTTTGACATAGCACCTTTAATTGATATTTTCATTAAAAATAGTCCTAATGTAACAATATTAGCTAAAAAAATCTACGTATTCCATTGGTTCATTTTAACTTACACAAGATGAAGATAAAATAAATTTTATTTACACATGGTAATATATATATATATATATATATATATATATATATATATATATATTATTTTAAGATACGAAAAAGCACCGTGTTTTTCACATAATGAAATACGTCAATATTTAATAATGATGATGATGATAATAATAATAATAATAATAAGATACACAGAAAATTACTACAATGCCCTGATGAGGATGAACATGAATACGATGATGATGATGATGATGAAGATGATGATGATGATGATGATGATGATGATGACGATGACGACGATACAACAAAGTAAATTAATAATACAATTATATATAATATACAACAATAAAGTGTTATAATGAAAGATGACGATTGTAAGCATTAAATTATACAATAATTTAATAACAATAAATTGCACTTTTAGCATCATGTTTACAGCATAGAGATAAAATACAACTCATTAATCTGAACGTTATGTCTAATGCTAGGATTACCAACTGCCAGCAGGAAGTTGGCCAACTTTCTGCTGTCACGACTTCTACGACTGTCTAGTCGCCCTTACAAGTCGATTCTCGAAGTATAACCTGTTAGTTGTCAATCTGAGCGCACCCGTCGGAGGTCAAGAGTTGGGGAAATGACAACGCAACCGTCGAGTTGGTCGACTTTCTGCTGGCAGTTGACAGTCTGATACTAGCATTACACGCGTGTAACTACATACATTTACACTGCTTAAACAGGCACGGCGGAGCAGAGGGTGGGGCTGGGGGGATGGAAGAGATTAATTTTATTTGTAAAATGCAGGAAATTGCATTTCAGGACATCTAGTTTTAAAAAATTCACGGGGGAAGATACCACCGAACCTCCTAGAAACTTTGCTTTGCGCCTTCAATCTCAGTCAGCCCCCTACCTATGTCTACTTGCTTCCGCCGTACCTATTAAACACCTGCGTTTAAGAAAATTCGGCCCTATGTGAATTAAAAAAACAAAATAAAATAAAACAACTCCCCCCCCCAAAAAAAAAACCACACACCAAAAAACACAAAAAAACACCAACCGCGCCCAACAAATTCAAAACAAATTTCAAATGAAGACGTAAATCAGTAACACCTTTAATCAGGAGCCTATGTCAGGCGGATTGTCCACAGGTGTGTCGTTCGTGGAAATTGTGTCACTGTTTCTCTGATAAAGACTGATATTCTCCACAGTTAGATTGGGTCGTTTGAACGCCAGCTTCACGTGCCCGTTGGAATAATCGACGGTCATGTGCCGCGTGCTGGAATAGTATCTACTAAACACCAACTGCTGAGACTCCGAGGACGAAGCACATATGAGCATCAGCCGAATCCTGCCTCTGATTCGCTTGCTGAACAGGCAGTAGACCAGTGGATTCATGCACGTGTTGGACGTCCCGAGCCACTGCGCTAGAGGCATTATGGAGTTCTGGAGTATGCCCATCTCGTCGCTGGTGTCATCGGGACGAAAGAAATACAGTTTGATCTGCACGGCGTACAACGGCAGCCACGACAGGGCAAACAGCAGGACGACGACCACCAGCATCTTGACGACCCTGATCTTCGACTTGAGGATGACTCCCCTCTCCGTGGTGATGCCCGGCGCGTCCCTGTTCCACACCCTCAGGCCGATCATGACGTAGCACAGCACGATGAAGACGAGCGGGATGGCGTAGCACAGGAGGAAGACGGCGACGAAGAAGTCTCGGTCCTGCCCGGTGGTGGGCCACGTCTGGTAGCAGACGTAGAGGACCTGGATGCTGGTGCGGTACTCGACCTGGTTATAGTACAGCGCCCAAGGGATCATGATGGTCAGCGCCACGCACCAGATCACCACGATTATCATCCTAGCGATACGCATCGTCATCTTCAGTCGCAGGACGAAACAGATGGCTATGAATCTGAAAATGAATGCAAGAACAAAAGCATTGTTAGTGTTTTCAGGAGGCATAAATCCATATGGAAAAAAAGAAAGAAATGTTTTATTTAACACATCAACACATTGTATTTACGGTCATATGGCGTCGGACATATGGTTAAGGACGACACAGATATTGAGAGAGGAAACCCGCTGTCGCCACTTCATGGGCTATTCTTTTCGATTAGCAGCAAGAGATCTTTATGTGCACCATCCCACAGACAGGGTAGTACATACCACGACTTTTGATATACCAGTCGTAGTGCACTGGCTGGAACGAGAAATAGCCCAATGGATCCACCGACGGGGATCGATCCCACACCGGTCGCGCATCGAGCGAGCGCTGTACCACTGGGCTACGTCTCGCCCAATTCCACATGGAGCGCTGAGAGAGGAGAGATGGGGGGGGGGGGGGGGGGGCATTTGTGTTTCGAGCATGGATTCAGATGGAGCGCCGGGGCAGGAAAGAGGGTGGAGGGAACACATTGGTGTTTCGGGAATGGATTCAGATGCAGCGTCGGGGGAGGTGTGGCTGGAAGGGAGCACATTCGTGTAGCGTGTGCCGGGTGAGGAGGGGGAGAAAGAGATGGGGGAGCACAGTCCGAATTTGGTGGGCAATTTCGGGCAAATATGGAACAGATATTCGAACACAAGATGCTAGACAGACCTTTTTACCATATATTTCCATGATTCTACCCTCCAAATTACGCCATGTGCACATGCGCAGTGATTCGTTTGCAACCCTATATAGATTTTTGGTAGTAATGCTAATATGAATAAATGTTGTTATCCAGATTCGGGTATTTTCGTTTAATTCGAGCAAAAGCCAGCCTGTCCCCCCCCCCCCCCCCCCCCCTCCCCCATACAAAAATGGGAGCCCGTACGCCTATACAGGTGGCATGGATCCAAATAGAGCGCTGGGGGTGAACAGGATGAGCGGAGCACATTGGTATTTCAGGCAAAGATCCAAATGGAACGTCGGGGGAGGACAGGGTTTGGGGGGGGGGGGGGGGGGTGCACATTCCGAACGTCAATGTGGCCAGAAAATCTATAGTTGTTTTTTCCGAAAGGTGTGTATGTTTTGCACTCAGCCAACTCCCGACTGATTATCAATAGGTGCGCGATGGGCAAAAGATATGCAGTTTTAATTTGCGAACTTTCATTGGAACGTGTGTGTATGTGTGTGTGTATGTATGTGTGTGTATGTATGTGTATGTATGTGTATATATGTGTGTATATGAGTATATATGAGTATGTTAATATGTGCTTATCGAGCATTCCAAAATAGGTCTACGTAAGTAACTATACACAAATATACGTGTTTTTTCTCTCCGTTCTTAAACAATTCCAGTCAGCCATCTGTAATGTATGTGTACTGAACACCTCCACTCGTTATATCTAGTTTGAAGTATTGATACTGCTACGCGGTGTGAATCACTCCAGACTGCCACTGACACACTGAAGTATCGTTGGTAAAAACGTAATATTAGTGAAGTTGACAGTTTAAGACGTTCTGGGCTTTTTATTAGAGGGGCGGAACGTAGATCAGTGGTAAGACGACGCCCCCTCGAAAAAAATCACACACACACACACACACACACACACACACACACACACACACACACACACACACTAAAATACCTCAGCAAAAAAATTACAGCAATCTCCCCAAAGAAAAAAACAAAACAAAAAAACCCACACACTAAAACCCCCAAAACAAACACGAAGGTAATGTGTAATTTAAAGATAAAAATATGTAAAGACAAAATATAATTTTGTTTCGCGACCTATGTCTACGACCTTTCACACACAGGTCGCTCATTCGTCTACCACCATTCGTCGTGTCGTTATTTCTTGTAGCAGCTTAAAGGGACACGCCCTTGTTTTTAAACACTAAGGCATATTTTTGACTATTATAGCCGATTTTGATAACCGAAATCATACTTTACTTAGATTTTATGGTTTAAATTATCAATTTACGTACATCCGAAGTGATGTTGGTCATCCTGGTGTTTTTAACATCACAAAGTGCTTTACTCATAATTTTTAAAAACGCACGTGCGTCTCAGAAGTAACAGTTATGGAGTCGAGTTTTAGTCTATTTTTAGAGGGTATTTCACCGTTTCAAAGTCACAGACTCATGTTTCACGCAATTGCAGCTTTATCCAGATGTGTTACAGGTTTGTAGATTAACTAAACTTGGTGTTAATTTTCACGGGTTGAAACTAGGGTAATGTAGTCCGGTTTAGGAAACAGTTCCTCATAAATAAATACTGTAAACTTCTGATATGCTTTTAGAAATCTTTCTTTGATAATTACTCGCAGATTGATCTCTGTTACTCTGTATTATTTAAATTACCCATTGGTTTGAAGTTACTTGTTATAAAGTAAAATTTAAAGTTTGTTTTGTTTAACAACACCACTAACGCACATTGATTAATTAATCATCGGCTATTGAATTTCAAACATTTGGTCATTCTGACACGTAGTCATAAGAGGAAAACCGCTACATTTTCCCCAATGTAGCAAGGGATCTTTTATATGCACTTTCTCACAGACAGGAAAGCACATACCACGACCTTTGACCAGTTGTTGTGCAGTGGTTGGAACGAGAAAAAATCCAATAAATTGAATGGATCCACTGATGTGGTTTGATCCTGCGACGCAAGCTTCTAAAGCGAGGACACCTGACTGAGCTAAATGCCGCCCATTACTTGTTATATGACAACAGAAAGAAAGACAGAAATGTTTTATTTAACGACGCATTCAACACATTTTATTTACGGTTATATGGCGTCAGACATATGGTTAAGGACCATACAGATTTTGAGAGGAAACCCGCTGTTGCCACTACATGGGCTACTCTTCCGATTAGCAATAAGGGATCTTTTATTTTCGCTTCCCACAGGCAGGATAGCACAAACCATGGCCTTTGTTGAACCAGTTATGGATCACTGGTCGGTGCAAGTGGTTTACACCTACCCATTGAGCCTTGCGGAGCACTCACTCAGGGTTTGGAGTCGGTATCTGGATTAAAAATCCCATGCCTCGACTGGGATCCGAACCCAGTACCTACCAGCCTGTAGACCGATGGCCTACCACGACGCCACCGAGGCCGGTATATGACAACAGAGCAAGTGGTATAGTGTCATTTGTATAACAGCAACACGAGGCGGTGTTCTGGCATGAGGGTGGCTAACTGAAATGTCATTTTCATTTCATTTCAACTTATTTTCGTGCTTATATCCAATTAAGGTTCAAGCACGCTGTGCTGGGTACACACCTCAACAATCTGGGCTGTCTATCCAGGACAGACGGTTAGTTGTTAGTGGTTAGTGGTTAGTGAGAGAGAAGAGGGTGTAGCGGTAAAAATTGAGTCGTTAAAAGTGACTCTGGGTGGAAGTTGGTATCGGGCTGCGAACCCTGTATCTACCAGCCTTATGTCCGATGGCTTAATCACGACACCACCGTGCTTGACACATGTCAATTGTTTACACGGTACTTGTCTGTTGACAGCACTCACTAAATTTAGTAGTCACATGACCCTCACGATAGTGTTGTGTATTTTTCTGACATAGAGGGGCAAGGCGTAGCCCAGTGGTACAGCGCTCGCTTGATGCGCGGTCGGTTTGGGATCGATCCCCGTCAGTGGGCCAATTGCGCTATTTCTCGCTCTAGCCAGTGCACCACGACTGGTACATCAAAGGTCGTGGTATGTGCTATCCTGTCTATGGGATGATGCATATAAAAAATCCCTTGCTGCTAATCGAAAAGAGTAGCTCATCGAGTGGCGACAGCGGGTTTCCTCTCTGAATATGTGTGTGGTCCTTCAATATATGTCCGACGCCATATAACCGTAAATAAAATGTGTTGAGTGCGTCGTTAAATAAAAATTTCTTTTCCACTCGATAGTGTTGTGTATTTTTCACAGAATATATTCTGACATAGAAATTGTTTGAATTGCATGGAATAATTAATGGTGGTGTGCAACCTACACCTCCGCATCCTTCTGATAAAGGCATGAAGTGCCATGATATAAAAGTTGCGATACACAGAACAATTAAATAACGAGGCATGTCCGACATGCTTTTCCAGACGTTGTTCACACATAGCCAAATCATTACAAACAATACACCAAGAGATAATTGCGAGAAAGAGACGCCTCATTACAACGCATTTACACGATCTTTGGCGGAAATTACCGAAACGAAGGCATCCCATAGCACCAAGGAGTTAATTACCGTGAAGTGACGAACTGTGAAATTGTTCGTCTATCTCAAAAAAGTAGGGAATACATATTTCACGACTGCAAACGTAGACAGGGGAGAAAAGATAATGATGTCTGAACACCAGTTATTTGGCGTCAAATACATGGTAATAATTGAACACACATATTTACAAAACGAAAAGCCTCACTGCTGTCTCAAATGCTGCTTCGTTCCATCACCTGCTGGGAGTCCGTATAATTGACCTTTTCACAAACAAAGCCTTTCATTATGATTACTAGACGAGTAGATGAAACAACAGGCTTAATTTCTACCTGGCTCTTTGCATTAGTTTCGTCCGTGGGAATGGGAACTCTATTTACGTGCCCCTATCCAAAAAGGTTCAGGCACGCCTACCACGGATTCGGCCTCTGACTTCGCCAGTGGGCGGTTCCGTGGCAGGGTTTATTTTAACATGTGTTATCCTATCTGTGGGATGGTGCATATAAAAGATCCCTTGTTACTAATGAATATATATATATATATACATTGATATATATCATATATATATATATATATATATATATATATATATATATATATATATATATATATATATATATATATATATATATATATATATATATATATATATATATATATATATATGAATATATATCAATGTGTCCTAGTGGTGTAGTTACACAACACAAACTTTTATGGGCGGGACAGTGGTAAAGCGCTCGCCTAATGCGCGATCGGTTTAGGAACAATGAACAGCTCCAGCCAGTGCACCACGACTGGTATATCAAAGGCCGTGGTATGTGTTATCCTGTCTGTGGGATGGTGCATATAATAGATCCCTTGCTACTAATGGAAACATGTAGCGGGTTTTCGCTCTTAAACTCTATGTCAGAATTACCAAATGTTTGACATCCAATAGCCGATGATTAACAAATCAATGTGCTCTAGTCGTGTCGTTAAACAAAACAAACTTTAACTTTAACTTTATCTCTCAGATTGTTCAAAGAACCATGTTTGAAACCCAGAAGCCATACAATATAAATATGTGGTTAAAGCCGCACACCCTAGTTCCATCCAGCGAAAATAAATTATAATTTGGTTAATCTACAAACCTGTAACACACTTAGATCACGTTTTTATCAAATGAAGTGAAAAAGCAGGTTTTATATCGATAAATACCATGGGAATCCCAATGTCCCAATTGCTTGAAATAATTTTGAAAATTTGTATTCTGATGTCAGCGGTAGATGTCGCTCGAAGCACAACAATGCCTACGTCACGACAAATTTCACAGACTTGGGGTGCGTTCTTTTCACTTCTCCTGGACATGTTCCAACTGTTCTGTCCTGGTTGTATCCCCTCTCCAGATATCGTAGGACTTAGCACAATTATTGGTTTTAAGGGTTTGTAACGTTTTGTATTGAGATACTTACTTGTCTGAACTTGATTGTTACTGAACATTTTCACGAACTGTGAAGAAAAATCTCACAAATGAACAACAACAAATCGAATGTTGATTGCGCGAACCGTGCACGAGAAAACAAACCGAACCAAAATGATAACGGTCACGTGGTATACCAACGTCTGTGACATTGAAATGGAAATATCCCGTCTAAAAATAGATTAGACCTTGTCTGCTCAACGGTTTTTTCTCAAACGTGCGTCCGTTTTTCAGAAATACGAAAAATGCATTTTGTGGTATTATAAACACCAGGATTACCAGGATTACCAAAAAACACTTCAGGTGAATGGAAATGTATATTCTAAATAATAAACGGTTAGTAAAGTGCAATTTTATTTGTGAAAAAATGGGTTTAATAGCGAAAAACAACGCCGTAATGGTTAACAACTAGCCGTAACTAGGGTGTGTCCCTTTAAACAAAATTTTAATATTCCTTCAAAGAAATATTTGTTGTAGGAGTTGGACTGTTTGAGACAAGTGCAGAAGCACTAGCTTATATGACCTCTGATGGCTTTGACAATTTGAAAGTCTTTTGCTTCAAAAATAACTCAAAACGACGATGAAAACATTAAAGACTACTAGTATATCAGCATACTAAGGCTAACGTTCGGCAGGCTAATTATTTTTCTTTTAAAAAACGTTTTGAGAAGGTCATGAAATAATTGATAATTACTTAATTCGAATTCTATTTATTCACGTTTTACTCCGTCTTTTTAAGACATAAAGATCACAAAGCAATCCCACGTAGATCAAATAAATTTTAAGAATATTAAACATCAATAATTTTATTATTTTTAATGTCTATAATTTCTGGACGGAATTGCAAGTGTTTGTTTAATCAGTCCTTATGCACTGACTATCTTATTGGTTTTTGTAAAGTTCGAGTGCGCTCAAATTACGATTTAATAACTTTATACATTACACCTGATATCTACAATTAAAAGCAAATTTAGTCGAGTTGATGCGCAATGTATTGATACCTTTAAAACTAATAATATCATATCAGTATATTTAAAACTATTATTTGGGGGTGGATGGGGGTGGAGGCGTGTAGCTTGCAATTGGTGGTAGATTGTCGCAGTATTGATCGCCCTCGAGAGCCTCTGGCATTTCCCTATCCCAGGTCCCAGTGGTAAAGCGCTCGCTTGGTGCGCGGTCGATAATTCTGACATATAGTCTTAGAGAGGAAACCCGCTTCCATTTGTAGCAAGGGATCTTTTATATGCGCCATCCCACAGATAAGATTGCACAAACCACGGCCTTTAATGTACCAGTCGTGGTGCACTGGCCGGAACGAGAATGGGGATCGATCCCAGACCGATCGCGCCACAAACAAGCGCTTTACCACAGCCACCCCCTCCCCATCCACACATAGAACAATAAATGTCGAGGCGCTAGTTCACAAACGTAAAAACCTTATGCAAGGCACCTAACAACCGCGAAGCAGGACGTAGCCCAGTGGTAAAGCGCTCGCTTAATGTGCAGTCAGTCTAGGATCGATAACTGTCGGTTGGTCCATTTGGCTATTTCTCGTTCCAGCCAGTGCTCTGGAACTAGTGTAACAAAGGCGGTTGTATGCACTATCATGTCTGTGGGATGCTGCACATAACAGATCCCTTGCTGCTAAGCGTAGCGTCTGCGGGTTCCCTCTCTCATCTGTGGGGATTCTTAACCATGTGTCCGACGGCAATTAAAAATGTAATTAAAAATGAGTGCGTCATTAAATAATGCACTCTTTCCTTTCCTATCATATTCCACCCTTCGATGCTAATAATAATACATGGTTCAGGAGACACTATCTTAAAAAAAAATACATGTATTCCTTTTGTTTCCAGCATCAAAGGGTGAATGTTTTTTTTGTTTTTTTTTAATATACCGTTTCTGTGATAAATGTGCATATTATAGACTGAAGGCTCATATAGACAGACGCGGCGCGTGCGTGCGGTCCGGCTAAAAACAAATCGATATACATTAGTTTCAACGAGAGCGTCTAGACTGGATGCATGCAATACCTGCATCTGCAAAACGCAATTTGCCAGCCACAATAAAATAATCGTATATGGTTTATATGCCTGAACCGAAATCCGCAGACGCATCAGACGCAATATTCAGACCGCACGCACGCGCGGCATCCAGTCCTATATGAGTCGTTACAGGTGCATGCACACGCGCGCTAGCGCACGCAGTACATATCACAAAGAGAATTGGGTGTGTTGTTCGCATACCTGTCTATAGCAATGGCGGCGAGCGTGTTAACCGAGGCACACACGGAGATACCTTGTAGATAGGGCACGGCCTTACACATGAACGCCCCGAACCTCCAACCTGAAAATACACGTGTCAAGAAACATTAATACTTAATTAACATTCATTTCCAACTACTGTCAACATGTTTTATTACATTGTCGACCATAGTCAATTCTACAAGAACAGCAACAACAACAGCGACTACAACAACAACGACTGCAACAACTACTACAACTGATATTACTACTACTGCTACTACTACAACAACTACTAAAACTACTACTACTACGAATACAACAATAACAACAACAACTACTACTACTATTACTACTACTACTACTACTACTACTACTACTACTACTACTACTATTACTACTACCACTACCATTACTAAGGACACAGATATTGAAGGAAGAAACCTGCTGTCGCCACTTCATGGGATACTCTTTTCGATTGGCAGCAAGGGATCTTTTCTACGCACCATCCCATAGACAGGATAGTAAATACCACGGTTTTTGGTGTACCAGTCATGGTGCACTGGCTGGATGGAGAAATAGCCCAATGGGCCCACTGACAGGGATCGATCCCAAACCGACCGCGCATCAAGCGAGCACTTTTACCACTGGGCTACGTCTCGCTCCTCATGCTCTAGTGATGTATTTAAACAAAACAAACTGATTACTGCTGTTGCTGTTACTGCTGCTGCTGCTGATGATGGTGTCGACAAAAGCGACAAAATAGTGATAATCATCACCATATTTTGTATTCCCTTCCAGCAGAAATCCTTCTAACATCATTTGTGTGACCAATACCTTATTTCTGAATTTGACATTAATTTGAACTGAAATAAGAGCAACATTGTGTAACTTGTCTAATATCGCTATTGCCAGCCAATCCAATTGGCTGGTTATGGCCTGTCATGTATAAAGCAAACGATTATTAGTTCGTTAAATGCCCTGTCGATATAATTTAAGTGATAACAAGGCACAAAAAGAAAAGAAAAGAAAAAACAAAAGAACGCACTCAAAACAAGACCTTACATTTACGGATATATGACGTCTGTCATATGGTTTAGGACCATATATATAATGAGAGAGGGTTATTATTTTCAATTAGCAAAAAGATATATTTTATATGCACCATCCCACGGTCTTTATTTACCCTTTGTGGACCACTGGCTGGTCAAAACAAAAAAATAACAACCCAGTGGGCCCACTGACAGGAATGGACCCTAGACTGACCGTGCATCAGGTGAACGCTTTACTAGTGACCTACATCCCGACCGTGTACCAAGGCAAGGCACGGAATGGGTGGTGCGGGTCGCTAAGACAAATATAAAAAACACCCTTTTTGGCTAAATATATTAGGCCCTACTGTGTACCTTTTGTTCAGCCTAGGTATGGCCCTGTAACCTGAATGTCCCATAATGAACCTAATGCCTATCACTATCAATTGCCACGACAAAGATGGCCAACTCGCCGATCTCTTGACATCTACGACTGTTCAGTTGCTAGTCTGAGCACTCTTACAACTCGATTCTCATCGTATACAGCTCTTACGACAGACTAGTTAATATTCTGAGTGCACCCATCTTAGGTTGGGAGTGGGGCAAATTACAACGCAACTGTCGAGTTGGTCAACTTCTTTGTGACAGTTGACAGTTTGACACTAGCATAAGGACATTAACACAATCTCAAGGGGATTATTTGTATTCACCCATTGCAAATGATCAGTGCTACATGCACTTTGCACGAATACTAGTATATGTAATGAGAACACACGTTGAAAAATAATAGCAATCTAGTCAAGTTCACTAGAATTCCTCCTGGAAATAAGGCCAGCATCTCCACTTGAAAAACACCACACGCACTACGGCCGTAAGGATAATCGTGTTTAACTGTGTCAGACAGAGTGTGTCGCGTGTTAATTCAACGTGGACGATGAGGTATTAAATTTATGTAACTCAAAGCCAATAATCTGACTGTTCCACTGGCCACGTCAGTTGAAATCCTCTAGTAATGAAACACGCACTCTAATTAAAATCCGATCTTCGTCAGTAGATTCGTTCAATTTAGTTTAGAGCTCATATTCATTCATTCATTCATTAATTCATTTCATTTCAACTTATTTTCGTGCTCATACCCAATTAAGGTTCAAGCACGCTGTCCTGGACACACACACACACACACACACCTCTCAGCTATCTGGGCTGTCTGTCTGAGAGAGAGAGAGAGAGAGAGAGAGAGAGAGAGAGAGAGAGAGAGAGAGAGAGAGAGAGAGAGAGAGAGAGAGAGATGATAGAGAGAGATGAGGCAGAGAGAGGGAGGGAGGGAGGGAGGGATGGATGAGAGAGAGAGAGAGAGAAAGAGAGAGAGAAAGAGAGAGAGAGAGAGAGAGAGAGAGAGAGAGAGAGAGAGAGAGAGAGAGAGAGAGAGAGAGAGAGAGAGAGAGAGAGAGAGAGAGAGAGAGAATAAAAATAGTATAGAAGAGAGGAGAGAGATAATAAAACTAGTATAGAAGAGAGGAGAGAGATAACAAAAATAGTATAGAAGAGAGGACAGAGATAATAAAAATAGTATAGAAGAGAGGAGAGAGATAATAAAAATAGCATAGAAGAGAGGAGAGATAATATGTATATTGATATGTCTGTATGTAAGACAGAGAGAGAGAGAAAGAAAGAAAGAAATAAGAGAGAAAAAGAAAGGAAGGGAGAAAGATAATGTTATTAGTTTTACACCCCCTGTGAACTGTCAAAACTCTTCGGTTTGGTTTATAAAAAACTCGTTCAGTTAATAGATTACGCGGCTGCAGCGTTTTTCTTCTCTAAAACACTCGTCCAATAGCGAGGCGGCTTTTGGTTAAAAACATGAATCTTGGTACACACACACACACACACACACAGACACACACACATACCGATTAAAAGTATTTTCAGATACAGGACTCAAGGCAGCGGCGCCCACTGGTAGCCAGGGGTGGAGGGAGATCTACCAATGTTCCCCCACAACTTTTTAACGTGTCAGGATTACCATATGTTAGACCCGTGACAGCCGCCAATTAAACAATGATTTGAGACAGTGAAGCTTTCCACTGATACTCAAGTCAGATTTGAATCAATAATCATTTGTCGTTTTTCCTGCAATTACTGAGACGCATTAGCTTGTAGGGGGCGCCAAAACATTTTCCAAGACACGAGTTTTCTACAAATTAAGAAGAATGTTACGAATTTTATAAGATAAATTACGTTTCTTGCGTATGCACAAGAAATTACTATTGCCTTCTCTCTTCCTACTTGACAGTAATTCAAGACTTGATCGTTTTTCAAAAATGGTTAAAATAATTACGGCTGACTCCATCTAAACAACATTTCATTGGGGGACCCTGACATTGTTTATTTGCAAATAAAGCAATAAAGATAAACTGTATTTCATGTTAATCTAATGCTGTGATATTTAAAGCTGCAACGTGACTTTAACACAATCCATTGCCACATACTAATACACAAACGTTACTGTCTACGGTACGTCAGTGTCTAGCATCAATAGTTTTTAAGGGATGGGACGTAGCCCAGTGGTAAAGCGTTCGCCTGATGCGCGGTCAGTCTGTGATCCATCCCCGTCGGTGGGCCCATTAGGCTATTTCTCTTTCAAATCAGTGCACCATGACTGGTATATCAAAGGCCGTGGTATGTGCTATCATGTCTCTGGGATGGTGCATAAACAGTATCCCTTGTTACTCTATGTCAAAATTACCAATTGTTTGACATCCAATAGCTGATGATTAGTAAATCAATGTGTTCTAGTGGTGTCGTTAAACAAAAACAAATTTTAAGAATACTCTTTAACAACTACTACAGACTAGCCAATAAACCGCTTACTTCCTTATTGAGGACCAATTTTGTCATAGAGCATCTACACCATTCGTTTTTAAGGGCGGATCGAGGGAATATTATAGGGAGGGGATTAAAGGCTAATGGGCACAGGGACTAATTTCTGAAAATGTCACTCAAATACACGTTTAGTATTCGTAACATGAATATTGAAAACAAAATGTTATAAAAAGTGGGAAATTAAATAATAAAAAAAAAAAAGGAAAAAAAAAAGGGGGAGAACAAGTCTCCCTTGTGTCCCATTAGATCCGCCATTGGGACTCCTAATCTGGGTGGCCAGGGTGGAATTGTACATTTTGTATTGCTATAACTTTGTTGTTGGATGAAGTGGGTTAATTGCTTGTCATTAAATATTATGTAGCTAATAGTTTGTTGAGTGAGATAGAGCGTGAAGTCGGGTAATAGGTTGTGCCTATATTTCCTAACATTAGTGGGTAATTTTTGTTTTTGTTTTTGTTGGGGGTTTTTCTTGCTATACTAGTGTGTATGCAGAATTCAGGGCACGGCACGCTAACACTGTGTTAGGGTTGTGGCTGGAATGAGCCTTTATTGAGCTGTACATCGCTCATAACATTACATTGTTGTGCACATTTAAAATACAGAATTAAATATGGTTTTGTTTTATTACTTTTGTGATTTATTTATTATTAATTATTTACATTTAGGTTTTTTTTTATTGGGGGTGGGTGGGTGGGTGGGGAGGTAGATATTGTACACTTTGTTCAAAACGTCGTTGGATTTTGTCAGATGAGCTCATCTGTTGCCGTCTGTTGCTGTCTGCTTTGTTGGTTGTTCTGGGTTTTTTTGTTGTTTTGTTTTGTTATTATTTTTTATTTTTTTGGTTTTGGTTTTGTTTTTGTTTTTAATTATTTGTTTCTTTTCTTTTGTTTTGTTTTTGTTTTTGCTTGTTTGTTTTTTGTTTGTTCTTTTTGCTATTGGTGATATTTATTTATTTATTTTTGGTGGGTGGGACGTTAGTGTGAGGTTTTTAGTTAGAAACAATTCAGTTAACTCTCATTCATCTTAGTAGTTCGATAAATTAAACACTTGGCTTAATTGTTATCATCATCGTCATCACCATCACCACCATCATCATCGTCTTGTCGTCATTCATCATCATCATCATCCTCGTCATCATTCATCATCATCATCAACAACATCATCATCACCATCAACACCATCATCATCGTCATTCATCATCACTATCATCATCATCGTCACCATCACCACCATCATCATCATCATCATCATCATCACCATTACCACCATCATCACCATTACCACCACCATCATCATCATCATCGTCGTCATTCATCATCATCAACAACAACAACAAATAAAGAGAGCGAGGTATTATTGTATATAGTAATATAGTAGCAGACGACTCCCGCAGTTTCAGTTGAATGGTTCTGCGTCCACGTAAATACTATAGTTAGCTCACGTAGTTTATTTTGGTATCCTTTAGCGGTCCAAAAGTCGGCAATCTTGTCTATTTTGGCCGAACCATAAATCAGATTACACATCCTCGAACGACGTAGGACGTCTTATTGGCACCTCGTTTATATAAGCACAAACGTACGATGCTTGTTAAGACATGTTTCCAGCGGAAAATAACCTCCCGAATTAATCCAGTAAAGAGTGGCTCAATACAGTTTTATTATTTATAAAAAGTTGTATGTATATTTTGGGTTTGTTAAAGTTTTTTTGTTGTTTACCGACACCATTAGAGCACATTGATTTATTAATCATCGGTTACTGGATGTCAAACATTGTTAGAGAGGAAAAACAGCTACAATCTTCCATCACTAGTAAGGGATCTTATATATGCATTATCCCACAGACAGGATAACACATACCACGGCTTTACACTCTGTGTCACTCAACAAACTATTAGCTACATAATATTTAATGAAAAGCAATTGACCCACTTCTTCCAACAACAAAGTTATAGCAATACAAATTGTACAATTCCACCATGGCCACCCAGATTAGGAGTCCCAATGGCGGATCTAATGGGACACAAGGGAGACTTGTTCTCCCCATTTTTATTATTATTATTTTTTTGTTATTTAATTTCCCACTTTTTATAACATTTTGTTTTCAATATTCATGTTACGAATGCTAAACGTATATTTGAGTGACATTTTCAGAAATTAGTCCTTGTGCCCATTAGCCTTTTTATTTTTATATTTTTTATTTAACGACGCCGCTAGAGCACATTGATTTTTTATCTTATCATCGGCTATTGGACGTCAAACATATGGTCATTCTGACACTGTTTTTAGAGGAAACCCGCTGTCGCCACATAGGCTACTCTTTTTACGACAGGCAGCAAGGGATCTTTTATTTGCGCTTCCCACAGGCAGGATAGCACAAACCATGGCCTTTGTTGAACCAGTTATGGATCACTGGTCGGTGCAAGTGGTTTACACCTACCCATTGAGCCTTGCGGAGCACTCACTCTGGGTTTGGAGTCGGTATCTCGATTAAAAATCCCATGCCTCGACTGGGATCCGAACCCAGTACCTACCAGCCTGTAGACCGATGGCCTGCCACGACGCCACCGAGGCCGGTCCATTAGCCTTTGGTCCCCTCCTTATAGTATTCCCTGGATCCGCCCTGAAAGACGAATGGTGTAGATGGCCTATGACAATTGGTCATCAATACGGAAGTAAGCGGTTTATTGGCTAATCTGTAGTAATTGTTAAAGAGTATTCTTAAAATTTGTTTTTGTTTAACGACACCACTAGAACACATTGATTTATTAATCATCGGCTATTGGATGTCAAACATTTGGTAATTTTGACATATAGTAACAAGGAATACTTTTTTATGCACCATCCCAGAAACATGATAGCACATACCACAGCTTTTGATATACCAGTCGTGGTGCACTGACTGGAACGAGAAATAGCCCAATGTGCCCACCGACGGGGATCGACCTCAGACCGACTACACATCAAGCGAGCATTCTACCACTGGGCTACGTCCCGCCCCTCGGTTGGTTGAGTGCTCGCTTGATGTGTTTGTGTCGCAGGATCGAATCACCAATCACGAACTGACTGGTGCATCACAAGTGGCCAAAGGCCGTGGTATGTGCCTTTCTCTCTGTAGGAAAGTGCATATAAAAGATCCCTTGCTGCTGGTAATAACTTGGTACTTGGTGATGCCACGACCAGAAGCGGTCAGGCCCTTTTTAAGGGCCCTATGGGCAACCTAGGGAGACACCACAGCATCGTAGAGGTCTAAAATTAACGAGCTACTCTCGATTCACTAATATCAAAACCTATATTAGCTCGGCCATTTACCTTTCGACCGACCGTTCAAAATTGCGCCAAATTCCCTCAATCGAAATTGCGTACCCTTTTCTCTTTGGCATTTAACTGCTCCATTCAAATTCCATAGCACCACACCACCACCACCACTCGCCTGCTACCGATTTGATCGGGCTGCTAGTGCTCCCTTTCACCTGCCAGTGCAGGCGGTCCCTCCTCTCCCCTCCCCCACCTTTCCTGGAATGGACGGAGGAGCCAGCCAAGGCCGGCTCTTGTGCCCACGACAGGCGTGCGCTACAACAGCTTGTTCTGAATGTGCACGTAAAACCCTATGACCTGACCTAAAGATCCCTTTCTGCATTAGGAAAAATGTATCGTGTTTCCTCTGTTGACTACGTGTACGTGTCAGAATTAGCAAATGTTTTGACATCCAATAGTAAAAAAGTAAAGTTTGTTTTATTTAACGACGCCGCTAGAGCACATTGATTTTTTATCTTATCATCGGCTATTGGACGTCAAACATATGGTCATTCTGACACTGTTTTTAGAGGAAACCCGCTGTCGCCACATAGGCTACTCTTTTTACGACAGGCAGCAAGGGATCTTTTATTTGCGCTTCCCACAGGCAGGATAGCACAAACCATGGCCTTTGTTGAACCAGTTATGGATCACTGGTCGGTGCAAGTGGTTTACACCTACCCATTGAGCCTTGCGGAGCACTCACTCAGGGTTTGGAGTCGATATCTCGATTAAAAATCCCATGCCTCGGCTGGGATCCGAACCCAGTACCTACCAGCCTGTAGACCGATGGCTTGCCACGACGCCACCGAGGCCGGTTGACATCCAATAGCTGATTCTTAATTAATTAATGTGCTCCAGCGATTTCGTTGAACAACAAACAGAAAAACCCTTTATCTTTACTATGGGTTAGCTGTTAGTTCGATAGTTTCTTGATTCGAAAGGGGGAAAAAAAGCAGATTAATCTATGATCATATCAGACCGATACTGATTATGTTCAGCACAGCGCATATGACCCACATGCGCCACTGCGACATGTAAGCTAAGAAATAATAATATTATATTATTAATAAGAACATCAGCACTAGTGTTGTTGGTGCATTTAGGTAACAGGAACCGAATGGTTTTCTACATAACATGCAAACCAATATTCACATAACTCGTTTTTCCCCACATTTCTTTGTACTTTTTTCACCTCGGATTCATTTTCAGAAGTGTATACATTTTTGTTCAGTTATATCTGGAATGGCAGTTATTTGTTTGAAAAGTATACGCCTTCTGTTGTGTCAGGCAAATATTATTTTAAACGAAAAAAACAATTCTGAAAATGTCGAATTTAATTACTAGCACTGACAAAAATACGGCTAGTTCTTTCATGTAAAACTCTTTGACATTATGTTTGAAGTATAACAGCCATGCTGTCGAGTTCGCTACCAGTAAATGGCTGCATTGTTCCATTTATAATACATTTGGCAACCGTACAAGTTTTTTGAGATAAACTGCTTTGTCCGTGATGGAGTGAAATTGATATGACATATGCACGAAGCATAATATCAGCTAGTATAAAAACAAACAACCAAACAAACAAAAAAATATGTTCTGTAGTGTGGGAAATAGTATCCAAAATGGCGGCAAAACTTGGAGTAATACATTATGTAACAAGCTGTTTTATTGGCCATACCACCGGAAGGATTGAGCTCAAAGATACACTGCCCTCTCGCATAAAATATTGTGCTATGGTTAAATAGATAACCACATATTCAGATTCACTATTGAGGCAGGTAACTCCATAAGCTTACGAGACGGGGTTGGTGGTCGGGAATGGTCAAGTGCCTTCCCACAAGTTCTGGAGCAATTATTCGCATTCGTCCAAAAACGATGGTGATGTTCGGACAAATTGAGCTAGCCTGAAATGTTTTCACTATGTATTTTCATCATGTTACTCACGATATTAGTTGTAATACATGTAAAAATGGATAGTGAGTAGTTTGGAACCCTACCTAGCTGTTAGGTAGTATTGCAAACATGAATAAATGTTTTTGGATTCCGTCATTTTTGAAATTGGGAGCCCGTAGACCCATAGACAACTGGATTATTTGTTATGAGAATATAAGATTCAACTAGTACAACCTTTGTCTGTTAATACACGGTAGGTGCTATAGCTATCCATGACTGCTATACAAATTACAATAATATATAAAAGTCGTGGGAATTGCTATGCTTACGGTCTTTGTGAAATTGCATATAAACTGCGATAAAAGATCCCTCATTGCTAATCGGTTAAGGTAGCTTATGTTGGGTTAGCGGATTTCGTATCTCACTATATTGTATAGCCCAACTTTTTAAATTACCAATACTATATGAAGAACAACAAAATGTTAAAAGTTAAAGTTTGTTTTGTTTAACGACACTATTAGAGAGCAGATTGTTATTTTATTTTTATTAATCATCGGCTATTGTGTGTCATACATTTGATAATCATGACACATGTTGTAGTCTTAGAGGGAATCCGATACATTTTCCCATTATCATCAAGGGATCTTTTATAAGCACATTCCCAAAGACAGAACAACACGTACCATGGCCGTAATATACCAGTCGTGAAAACTAGTTGGGATGGGGAAAAAATGAGTTCGTCAAGGGTGGGGAGGACATCCCAACGACCAACACCTCAGGCCAGGCTCTATAAAGGCCAACGAAGGTCTCTCTCTCTCTCTCTCTCTCTCTCTCTCTCTCTCTCTCTCTCTCTCCAGCGCTCCCTCCCTCCCTCTCCCTCCAGCCTTCTTCCCTCTCCCTCCCTCCCTACCTATCTCTTCCGCCCTCCCTCCCTCCCCCTCTCTTTCCCTTCCTCTCACTCACTCAATCTCTCTCTCCCCGCTCTCCCTCTCTTCCCCTCTCTCTCCCCCTCTCTCTATATCCCTCTGTCTCCATCCTCTCTCTCTATCTCTAACTCTCTTCCCCTTTTCTCCCTCCCCATCTCCCCATCCCCCTCTACCTATCTGTGCGCGCTTTGTACCCCCCCCCACCCCTTTTTTATCTGTGTTGCCCTCACAGGTTTGCGGTAAGGTTGAGCATGTATTTAGCAACGCTACCTTATTGTACTTAGTATATCGCCAATCAATATGATTATAACATTTAAAACATTACGAGTATCATATTTGGGTAACAACACACTTCTTTAGGTCTTCAGAAAGGACACTTGATCAACATCCTAATAAATGAAACAGATTATGTTTCCGCAATCACATATCTGTAACAAATCACTATAATTATACCCGGTTAAGTAGTTTGTAAATGCCATAAACAATGTCTTTTTTAATGCCTGTCAGTTATCAGTGTAAATGAGTTTTCGGTAACAGTTTGGCCGGAAATTATCACACCTTTAGCTAATAAAAAGAAAAAAAAGAAAAGAAAAAAGAAAGGAAAACCGATTTTGATTTTGATTTATTATTATTTATTATTGTGCTATTATAGCATTAGTTCTAATTTCTAATTACAGGATATGTACAGTGGAAACGGACTACGCCTAAGGTTTTCATTTCGAAGGACTTCTATCGCGAGATCAATGATTACGTCATTATCTAGCAAGGAAATTGAAATCTATGTGTTATCGACCAGTAGGTTATTACCAAAGCGATATGGGCGTAATAACATACGATATAATCTATTTTATTCCACACACAAATTAATGTTTTGTGTTCAAAGATATTCACATGTTGCATGAATCATGTATGTGTGTTTTCCTCTATATAGCAATGACCGACATATTGGTTTAGCATTCTGCATCCGTGACACCACTAGATCATACTGATTTATTAATCATCAGCTATTGCCTAGTGTTGAATGTCAGACATTTGGTAATTTTGACATGCATAGTCTTTTAATTTTTAATGTCAAAATAACCTTGTCAACCACCAAATAAATGTTTAAATGTTATGCGTTGAAATGTTGTTAAAGAAACGTTTTATTCTTCCTTTTTTATTTCTTATATTCTTTCTTTCTTCCTGCCTCTATTTCTTTTCAAAGAGCCCGTTAGCCATGATTCTACATCCAACCCCAGAGAATTAAAAAGCTAACACATAAAAGCCAGATTACGTTTTGCACTAAGTGACCGGTTCGTAATTTCGAAGACCAATCCTCTGTCAGTAGGATCCAGTTCGCGATTTCCTCTTACAAGTGCCAAATGTCTCGCCTGTCACTTGAAATCAGAGTCACGGATTAATAAAGTGAAAAATGTTCGGAAGAATGAGTCGACGGAAGCTCATATAATTAAGTAAAAAGTGAATTCTTAAATGTCATGTTTAGTGAGATTTAGAACTCGAACCCATATTTTCTTTCTAAAAGTAAAACAAAAATGTGTTTGGTAAAAACATTATATTATTCTAACAAAAATGTATACGGTAAAAACATTATATAACGCAAATTATCAGGTATACCAATTACATTAATTATTTAATTTGATTTCGTGTGCGGGATATAGCTCAGTAGTAGAGCCTGAAGTGCTAAAGGTTATAGGATCGATCGCGTTCAGTGGGCCGAGTGTCCACCAGTCTGACCAAATGCCTCACTGAGATATGAATTGTCACGTCTTTGAGAAATTGCATATACAAATTGCTTGATGCTTTTCGCACGACTCAAAATAACAATAATTATGTAAGACACCAGATGTAGTGACTACTGAACACTCTCCGAAGTGGTCAGACTAAAAGCTAATGGGAAATGACAGGTGAGTGGAACGGATAGCCACAAGACACAAGCACATGTCGCGGTTGGAGAAACAAGGACTCGGATGTGGAGGTGGACAGCGAAAGAAGTTGACAGACACGAGGAGATGCCAGATAGAGAAGAAATGAGATGGAAGTCAAAGGAGAGAAAGGAAAGGGGGCAGTGGGATGGAAGTCAAAGGATGGAAGTCAAAGGAGAGAAAGGAAAGGGGGCAGTGAGATGGAAGTCAAAGGATGGAAGTCAAAGGAGAGAAAGGAAAAGGGGCAGTGAGATGGTAGTCAAAGGAGAGAAAGGAAAGGGGGCAGTGGGATGGAAGTCAAAGGAGAGAAAGGAAAGGGGGCAGTGGGATGGAAGTCAAAGGAGAGAAAGGAAAGGGGGCAGTGGGATGGAAGTCAAAGGAGAGAAAGGAAAGGGGGCAGTGAGATGGAAGTCAAAGGAGAGAAAGGAAAGGGGGCAGTGAGATGGAAGTCAAAGGAGAGAAAGGAAAGGGGGCAGTGAGATGGAAGTCAAAGGAGAGAAAGGAAAGGGGGCAGTGGGATAAAAAAAGCTGTGGTTAAAATTAAGGTTTGTTTTGTTTAACAACTTCACTAGTCTTAGAGAAGAAACCTACATTTTTTCCATTAGCAAGGAATATTTTATATGCACCATTCAACAGAAAGAATAGCACATACCACGGCCTTTGATATACCAGTCGTGATGCACTGGCTGGAACGAGAAATAGCCCAATGGGTCCACCGACGGGGATCGATCCGTGAATTTGCACTCTGTCGTTAAACTAACATCTCTTTCCTTTCGTAAGTCATCCTTGTTAGTTGAATGATTAGTACAACACCCAACTATTTTACAATATCGTTTCAATAAAATAAATAATACTGAAAAACAAATCTACAGATTACAGATTTTTTTATATTTTGTTAATGAAATGGGTTTCTAGATATAACCGGAAGTGCGTGGTCAGGCGCACTCCGTCTTTCTCAAGACCGCAAACTGATGACATGTTACGCTCGTAAAATACAGGCTAAAACAACCGAAGTTCAGTCTATTGATTCGATTTGCCAGACAAGGGAATTAATCAGCAATGCATCACCCGCCTGATTTGGTCAAAATGAGTGAAATGACTTCGCTATGGACGCATTATACACTTTTTTGTTTGCTTCGAGAAACTGAATAGTTAAAATCTGCCGTGGGGCGCTAATTGAACGGAAACACCAAGGGAAGTTCCGGAAATGATCTAGAATGGGCGTAGTAGCATGAAAGACATTTTTGTTTTTCAAAAAAAAAAAAAAAAAAAAAAAGCAGCAAGAAAAAAAAGCCATCCCAAAAAAGCCATTTAATAGGATTCATAATTTTGTCTTACTTTCTGTTAAGCATAAATTGAAACAGAATAGCATATCAACCCCTAACCCTAAAAACACATTCACCACCACCACCCCAGAAAAGAAAAAAAAAACAAGAAAAAATCCAACCCCCAACAATCCCTACCCAGCAACCCCCCACCCTCCAAAAAAGCAGCCAAAACAATACGAAAACCAGTCTGTATTTCCATGAAACATGTAGTACCAGGGTTCCGTAACTGAGACGATGGCCCCAGGGGTTTAGATATTAAAGCAGAAATGAAGATAATAACACATTTTAAAAAAAATTGGTTTGTTAGAACCCAAATAACCTTCTTCGCTCAGACTCCTATGTGACTTGCCAGGAAATGCGAAATAATCAATCTGTCATGAATTTTAAACACACTTCTTTTATTCAAAGGGGCAGGACGTAGCTCGGTGATAAAGCGTTCGCCTGTGTAACTAGTTATGGCTTAATTATAACTGGTACCAATTTCTTTTTAGTTTCAGAGCTGAATCCACAGATAAATACGTTCTGCACCGGAATAAAGCATATGATATTACATTAATTTAATAACAAGATAGGTACAACTGTACTGGATGGTACCAGCCAGGTCGTGCTGATATAACCCAGACATCAAAGCATAGGTCATTTGTGAAATCATTTTCTAAAGTCAGGACTGATGCCTAACGACTGGCATACACCTACCGATTTAACACTGACTCGACAGTCGCGTCGGCGTTAATCAATAGACGTGTGCAGCGTAAAGAAAACGTTGGAATCTTTTCTAATCTCCAGTTTTACCCCGATTAGACAGGCGCGTTACCTGGTGTGTGCAGGTGCACATTTTCAGACTACTGCCGACTCGAAAGTTGAGTCGGCGTTAATCGGTCGGTGTGTGCCAAGCTTTATGCTGTCCCCAATTACAAGTGCTAGCCAGATAATCACTGCGCTGTAGGTTCAACGTCCCTCGGTGGACGCAGTGAGTACTTCCCCGTTCCTGTCTGTGATCGTCAACTAATATCTTAAAGGCCGTGGTATGTGCTGCTTTCTTTGCAGAAAAACATATATAAGATTCCTTGTTACCGTTTAGTTTTCCTCTCCATATTCAAGGTTAAATGTTGCTTAAATAACGACACCACTAGAACACATTTATTTCTTAATCATGGACTATTGGATGTCAAACATTTGGCAATTTTGATACATGAAAACAGCCACATTTTTGCATTAATAGCAAGAACATCTGTGTGATCCTTAACCATATGTCCGGGGCCATATAACCGTAAATAAAATGTGGTGAGCGCGTCGTTAAATAAACCGTTCCCTTCCATTTCCTTCCTAACAGCAAGAACAGCACATACCACTGCACACTCACAGCAGCTATAAGTTAACAGTTAAAGTTTGTTTGACTACACTATATCCTGACAAGAACACATTGGCTTATTGGATGTCAAACATATCTTACTTCTGACACATAGCATTCAGTCAAAAGGCAAACTTTGTTTTGTATAATGACACCACTAGAGCATATTGATTCATTAATCTGTTGGATGTCAAGCATTTAATAATTCCGCCATATAGTCTTAAGAACAAACCCGCATAATAGCAGCAAGAGATCATTTATGTGCACTTTCCCACAAGCAGGACAGCACATGCCACGGTCTTTAACATAGCGGTCGTTAGACACTGCTTGGAACGAAAACAAAAACGAATTCGCCGAGGGTGTCCGATTCCTCGACTTAAGGTAGTACTAAACCAAATAACTTCCGGCTGGGTCAAAGTTCGAGGTGCATCCCAACTTTTGATAGAGAAATGAACACCACAGGTCCTGTGATTGGTGATAAATGAGAGTGTGTTTGTTGTAAAAAAAAAAATAGTTTCATCTGAGCAAAAAATGTATGCAATTTTATTTCATCTAGTACCACTGTGTCCAGTAGCCTTGTACTTGAAACATGTATGGGGTACCTGTAAAAAAAAAATACTCGAATTTTGTGCGGAACTAGGGTAGTCATAGACGCTGTCCGTTATGTCAGAAATGAGCAGCTTGACCCCCAATTTGTTCTGATTTACCTTAAGAGTGAGGGGTGGTAGTATTTATATCCATGGCGTTATGTCGATTGATACGCTGCAGGTAGGAGTTTGAGCCACTATGACCTTCTCTGGTCCGCCAATGATATATTGCCATGTCAATCTTACATCATTTGATGTGTATTTTCGTTTGGAATACACAGGAACTGTCAAATACAGCAAACCACAAAAAAACGTCATGTAAAGGCGTGTGCGATCTTACGGCTTCTCGGGAAGTTAGTTCAATTGTCATACAGTAGTCACCTTCCCGTCTATTTTGAACCGCAATTGTAAATGTGCTTATGAAACCTTGGAAGAAAACCGAGAACTGCGTGGGAACACAGTTTCAATGACAGGAGATCCACTTTACATTGGCCTTACACCCAGCGTCTATTGTTATCGAAATGCGGCCTTTAGCGAAAGGATAACTAAATTTAATTATGTGTTTCCCATTTCACTGGCCCTTGGGTGATAAAAGTACTTTAAGTGCTAGTCGTGTTGGGAGCAATAAACTGCTCGCTCCAGCTGACACTACATATAGTTAAAGGAGAAACATGAAAGGAAAGGAATGTTTGTTTAACGACATCTCAGCACATTTTTTAACTACGGCTATTTGATGTGTTACAAATAGTAATTTCGACATATGTTTAGGAGGGAGGGAGAGAGAGAGAGAGAGAGAGAGAGAGAGAGAGAGAGAGAGAGAGAGAGAGAGAGAGAGAGAGAGAGAGAGAGAGAGAGAGAGAGAGAGAGAGAGAGAGAGAGAGAGAGAGAGAATTTAGATAATTGTTACACAATTGATATGAGCTACGAGCTCGTATATATTCTATTTACGTGCCCGTGTCTTATTTTATGTTCCTGTACGTCTATCCTAGGCCAAGTCTGCAATAGTGCGCATGTAAGGAGTCACCAATGAAGCAAGATGTCACCATTATTACATCTAGAACACTACCAGTCGGGGTGTTTAAAATACGCCTTTGTTCAAGACGGCCGCTACATTTTGACGGCGTAAGTCCGGTTCTTAGCTCTCTCACCGGGTTGACACATTGAATAGTCGCAATTTCCGGTGAAAGGTTTCGCAAGAATTTCGCTTAAATGAAGTGTATTGAAGTATTGTTCCACTTCAGATGTAGTCTCGATCAAACTAAGAGACTTGTCCCATAGGTCTCGCGGAGCATAGCCCAGGAACTCTATAATAACGAAACGGATACTGAATCTGATGGACTGGCTATAGACACGGCGGGATGTAGTTCAGTGCCGCTCAGTGGTACAGCTCTAACGTGAGGTTTGTGTGTGTGTGTGTGTGTGTGCGCGTGTGTGTGTGTGTTTGTGTGTGTGTGTGTGTGTGTGAGAGAGAGAGAGAGAGAGAGAGAGAGAGAGAGAGAGAGAGAGAGAGAGAGAGAGAGAGAGAGAGAGAGAGAGAGAGAGAGAGATCCAGCAATTCCTCATTTTAGGATCAATACCACGAAATCAAATCTCATAAAGAGTAATAAGTTAATAACATATACTGTATATATATATATATATAGTGTTTTCCCTAGCTTGTTTTAGAATGGTGCAGCACCATGCCTCAGTAGTCTAGCACCAGCTTGCCTTAATCAGCACCATGCTGCCCTGAGATTAAATAAGCCTTTTTCAGTAATTAATTCTAAAATTGCCTTTATGAAACACTAAAAAATGTATTATTAATTAATAAAATATGCATTTTATATCTTTTGCCATTCATTTATTAACGCAAGCACATAAATTACATTAATGGTTATTTCAATTATTTTTTGTGTATTTTTAATGAAAAACAAGTGCCCTGAAAATGGTGAAATTGCCCCAAAAGTGTTTGGTCTACCATGCCTTGCCTAATGTCTAAGGAAATCACTATAATATATATATATATATTCCCCTCTAAGAGTATATACCATATGTTTGAAATCCAATAGGCGATTATATATCAATGTGCTCTAGTGGTGTTGATAAACAAAACAAACTTTAACTTTATAGTATCGTCGTCTATAGTACGGGACGTAGCCAAGTGATAAAGCACTCGACTGATGCTCGATTGGTCTAGGATCGGTCCCCGTCGGTGGTCCCATTGGGCCATTTCGCGTTCATTCCGATGCACCACGACTGGTATATCAAAGGTCGTGGTATATGCTAATATGTCAGTGAGATAGTGCATATGAAAGATCCCTTCTACTAATGAAAAAATGTAGCGGGTTTCCTCTCTGAGACTACATGTAAAACTTGCCAAATGGTTGACATCCAATAGCCGATGATTAATAAATCAATGTGCTCTAGTGGACTAGTGGATTCTCATTTTTTCTCTATCGAAAAGTATATGGCATTTCACTGTCGTCAATAATATATGTATTATAGACAGGGTCTAGTAAATTAAAACAATTCGTTCTAAATCCGTTTGTTTTCAAAAGCAATACAGTATGTTTCATCCAATAAAAAAAACTCCCGCCTTAAAACAGATCGTCTGCTGCAACATTCCATGAATCTAGGACATGATTAGACAACAGCCAAGAGGAAATTACGCGGTAGTGTTGACGAAGCACAAAACCCCACAAATGACTAACGGGCCTTATGCTTATAGCTGTTTATAGCACTTCTACCTGCTCCTAATTAATACGTATCCTCAAGCGAGCCCTACAAATGTTTTTTATTCCTTGTTCATAAGATTGCCTTTGGCGATGTTTTGAAATCGGGATTTGTTTCTCAAAGCATTCAATCAGTTGGAAAGATAATGAAAAACATGATGGGAAAGACGCTGCACATATTTGAGTTCGATTTATTCAAGAACGAATAGTTATGTTGTTGTTTTGCCCAAGAAGGGAAAGGTTTGTGTGCAGACCGTAAAATAAAATATATTTTAACATTTATTTAAAGCAACAGCGGCCAGTAATAAAAAAAGTTTGTTTTATTTAACGACGCCACTAGAGCACATTGATTTTTTATCTTATCATCGGCTATTGGACGTCAAACATATGGTCATTCTGACACTATTTGTTTTAGAGGAAACCCACTGTCGCCACAGAGGCTACTCTTTTACGACAGGTAGCAAGGAATCTTTTAATTGCGCTTCCTACAGACAGGATAGCACAAATCATGGCCTTTGTTGAACCAATTATGGATCACTGGTCGGTGCAAGTGGTTTACCATTGAGCCTTGCGGAGCACTCACTCAAGGTTTGAAGTCGGTATCTGGATTAAAAATCCCATGCCTCGACTGGGATCCGAACCCAGTACCTGCCAGCCTGTAGACCGATGTCCTAACCACGACGCCACCGAGGCCGGTGCCAGTAATAACAACAATGATAATAACACAAATAAGATTAATAAATAAACCCAAAACACACCCACACACAGTGAAAGTCGATCTAATCCATGCAGACGAATTTCGACATTTTGACCTTGACCTCGGACTACAAAGGTTTATAGGCACCTTCTATTAACCTTTTTCTTTGGTCATTTGAATTTTAGTTAACCGCTTGGAATCACAGTGGACACATTTTACTGAAGTCTAGCAATGGGAGGAAGGAGATTTATACGTGATGTCAAATACAAATATTTAAAGGTTTACACTTTTGGGTGTAGCAACACCGCCATCGTCAAAAAAAATTAAATAATAATAATAATAATAAAAATAAATAAAGAAGAAGAAAAAAAAAAAAAAAAAAAAAAAAGAAAAAAAAAGAAACAGAAAGAAACAGAAAAAGAAACCGGAACGAAACCAAAATACACCGAATGGTGTAAAACAATGGCGAAAGTAGGTGTATATAAAGCGAGCTGTATGGGGAGAGAAACTAATATTTTTCATTTCCTATTTTACTAGCAGACCTACCCCTCACAAACACACACAAACAGCACTCAATTCAAATAATAATAATAATAATAATAATAATAATAATAATAATAATAATATTAATAATAAAAAAATTAAGAATGAAAAAAAAAAGAAAAAAAGAAAAAAAAAAGAAGAAAAGAATTAAGCACTACTAATTACTAATATACAAGAATATTCACAAACAGAATACCAACACCCGGAAGTGCCAATGTCTTAATAGACAAAATGACATATGTCCTTAAGAGTTCACTGTAAGCGATTACTAAGTAGGAAACAATTTTGATCAGCTATTTATCTCTATTAGAGTACACTGGTGAATAGAATTTTTAACGAATATATGATGTTAAATGGATCTGAAATGATTCAATTAGTGACAGTATTCATTTCGCTGAATCGGTCTTCAGAATCGCTAAAGTGCTTTATTGTCAACAAGTGGGACACCGTAGTTGTACTTGCGGGTGCACGAACGCACGCACGCATATAGTTACGTTCGTGTGTATGTATAGATGAATGAATATCTACATATTTTATGTATGTCGGGTTTGACTAGAACATATAAATATATAAACGCACGGGCGCTGGGGACAAACATCCTTTTTGGCCTTACAAATTGGCTCTCATACCATAGCTGGGATTCGAAATTTAGGCACCGAATCTATCCGCAGTTCCCAGACCACCATCGTATTCACTCGGCCACCGAGACATTATTTTAAAAAAGTCCAGTTAACCTATGATATACATGTACCCGAAGCCTACAAACCACGTGGTCGGCCCTTAGTGCACATGAAGTTGGGGGAAACCGGTCACTGAAAAATATGAGTTATGACGTCAGGCGAACGTATAAATCGTCCAGCCCCGGGGTGCCAGACATATTTATCTAGCACCGTGCAAACGCTGGCTAATTCAGTTCACTGGGCAAGAGATATGTATGCATGTCGAGTTTCACTAGAACATACAAAGATATGAACGCACGGACACACGGGATAAACATAATTTTTGGCCTCACATGTGTATGTGTATGTGTGTGTGTATGTGGGGTGTATGTCTGTCTGTGTGTGTGTGTGTGTGTGTGTGTGTGTGTGTGTGTGTGTGTGTGTAGGCTAGGTTTGTGTGTGTGTAGGCTAGGTTTGTGTGTGTGTAGGGGGTTGTTTGTGGGTTTGCGTGTGTGTACATGTGTGTGTGTGTGTGGAGGAGGGTTGTGTGTGTCTGTTTGTGTGTTTGTGTGTATGTGTGTGTTTGTGTGTGTGCGTGTGCGTGTCTACGCGTGTGTACATGTGTGTGTACGTGTGTATGTGTGCGTGCGTGTGCGCATGTGTGTGTATGTGTGCGTGCGTATGTGTGCATGTGTATGCGTGTGTGTTCGCACGCGTGCGTGTACGCGTGTGTGTTTGTGTTTGGGCACGCGATCTGTAATCTGTTCTGCCCTGTGATATAATAATATGCTACGTTATCTTACATAATGTGTACATGCTATGGTTATCGTCATCATTATTTGGAGATTTACGGTACGTAACGTATTGATTTTCTGGGGGCAAAGCGTGAGTTTCTCTTATTACTCCGCTGACTGTTTACAACAGATTATTTTCCCGGCACAAATCATAAGAACTCCTTCAGTGGCATTGAGTAATTTCGTTTGATGTTGACATTTCCTGCAGGAAATTACGAACACTAAAAGTTGCATTTAGTCTGACCGACTGCCATATAATCGAGAAATAAGACGAAGGAAAATGGAGAGACAAAAAAAAAGAGTTGTTTTAACGACATTTCCGTAGTTTGTTAATGAAATAAAAGAAGTGTTAACGTTATATTCAGAACAGTCTATTTTTTTCCATGATACAAATGATTAAGTAGATACTGTAAAAAATGGGTATAAAATTGTCAATAGTAATTTTAAAGATACAAAACGTATGCGAGTCAACCTGAATAATTTAAAATAAAATTAAAGCAAACTTAATTAAAATTCGCGTTTCTTTTGTTGTCCATTATATTTAGTAATTTTAGGATCCAAAGCTAAAGGTTGGAAAAATATATTTATTACCCCAGCAGGCACTCATAACGGGGAAAATAAAAATCATAATTTCTCACTGAGAAATTATCATGCATTGGTTTAACGTACACTACTATTGGACGATTTGACGCCAACAAACCAATCACCTTGTCGGTACTAAATATGACGTCATCACGATTTGGCAAAGCACACACAATGACGTCACGTAGTTTAAAGTGTTTACGTTTATGTCTTTTTGGTTTCAATGTTAAACTTGTAATAAAATGGTAGTAAAATTATAGATTTTTTTTCTTCAGAATATATATATAGAACTTTGTTTTTTGAAAATTATCTGTGAACCGTGAATAAAATACAAAGTTAAAACAATACCCAGAACAATAAAACAGTTTACGTCGTTTCTGTAGGCCTATACATGGACGTGTAAAGGCTTTAAAAAAAACCCCAAATAGTTGAGGTAATAAATAGAATAACAAACTCGGTACCAGTTATTATCAAATTTATGTCCCTCGTGAAATAATTTTCACTCGGGACATAAATTTGATAATAACTGATAACTCGTTTATTATCCTCTACATATATCGCTATCGGAACAACCATGCGTCCTATAGACGAAGGACATGGAAATGGTTTATTTAACGACGTACTCAACACATTTTATTCACGGTTATATGGCGTTGGACATATGGTTAAGCACCACAAAGATAGTGAGTGAGGAAACCTGCTGTCGCCTCTTCATGGGCTACCCTTTTCGATTAGCAGCAATGGATCTTTTATATGCACCATCCCACAGACAGGATAACACATACCACGGTCTATGATGTACCAGTCGTGGTGCATTGGCTGAAGCGAGAAATAGCCCAATGGGCCCACTGACGGGATCGATCCCAAACCGACCGCGCTTCAAGCGAGCACTTTACCACTGGGTTACGCCTCGCCCCCTCCTTTAGACGAGGCAACCACTATTTTTCAAAAGACCCATTCGTCTCATTGCATGGTTGGGCGAGATGTAGCTCAGTCGGGTGAGCACTCCCCTAATGTGCTTGCGTCGCAGGATCGAACCACCTTGGTGGATCCATTCAACTGATTTTTTTTTTCCGTTCCAACTAGTACACCACAACTGGTCAAATGCTGTGGTATGTGAATTCCTGTCTGTGGGAAAGTACATATAAAAGATCATTTGCTGCTAATGGCAACATGTAGCTCGTTTTCTCTGAAGACGAGTCAGAATTACTAACTCTTTGACATCCAATGGCCGACATTGGGCTATTTCTCGTTCCAACCATTGCACAACGTCTGGTATATCAAAGGCCGTGGTATGTGTTATTCTCTCTGTGGGGTGGTGCATATAAAAGATCCTTTGCTACTAATCCAAAAGAGTAGCCCATGAAGTGGCGACAGCGGGTTTCCTCCCTCAATATCTGTGTGGTCCTTAACCATATGTCTGACGCCATATAACCGTAAATAAAATGTGTTGAGTGCGTCGTTAAATAAAAACATTTCCTTCCTTCTTCCAATGGCCGATTATTAATTGATCAATGTGATCTAGTGGTGTCGTTACACAAAACAATTTTAAACATTACATTGACCGCATTGTGCAGAATTATGGTCTCGATCATGGATAACGGTTTTTTCGTTCAGATACATACATATACATGCATGCATCAATCCATCCATCCAGCCATCCATCTATCCAGACAGACATTCCTTATTTGATACCAGTGGCGGATCTAAGGAGTGAGCAGCCCCCTACCCCCTAAATTGTACGACAGCAAACATTGAAAAATTGAAAGAACATATACATATACATATACATATACACACACACACACACACACACACACACACACACACACACACACACACACACACACACACACATATATACATATATATATATATATATATATATATATATATATATATATATATATATGTATGTGTGTGTGTGTGTATATATATATATATATATATATATATATATATTACGTTGCAGAATCTGAGGAGTCCCCTTCGAAATAATTTGTGTTCTTCGTCCACATGTGATCGGGGCCCCCATAAATGGATTTTCTGGATCCGCCACTGGATACCCAATGATTGATGTTGGTTTTAAATGTGCATTAATTAATTCATTCAAAACAACTTCGCATTGGAGAAAACATTAATTCCGAAATGCCACATACATACATGCGGTCTACTCCAAAGCAATTACGCATTGAAAAAAACAAAAAACCCTAAAAAAAACCATATTCAGTCTGGAATGGCAAAAGAAGAAAAAAACAACAACAAAAAAACCCAGGTCTCTTTATTGCGATTTATTGTCCTTCCTCTCCGAAATACGTTTCGGAAATGATCTCATTCGGAAGTTATTATTTCTTGCTATAAACCCTTGCAGCTTCGGTGGAAGGCAATGAGGAAGTAAAACGCTTTGAGGATTATTTGTAAATACAACCTTCATTTTCATTCAAATGTCTTTAGACGGGAAATGAAACACTTCCTCACACATCCTCGAAAGAAACTTTTTATTTAGCTATTATAAACTTATAAATGGCAAAAGGTTGGTGAAAAGGAATTTGTAGATAAAGAAGAAAAACAACAACATTTAAATCGAAGCCATATTAAAACAACACCATTACTATAAAGGTCAAAAGGACTACGGTTTGTTATTGAGAAATAGCCAAAAGAACAGCAAAATGTCACATCAATGAACGCTACAGGATTCAACTATCATCCATTCTTTTTTTTTTAATCTGTGCAGAGACCCTGCATTTCTTTAAATAAAAGACATTAGCGTAGTCAGGATTTTATATATGTACTTTTATATTTTACATGTTTTTCTCATTTCTTTCGAATGCAGGTCCAAGCCATTAGCGTAGATCTGATGGGGGAAGGGGCAGATATGGGAATATGGGCATGGTCTCCCAATCACACCCCTTCTTTTCCACCCACCTTTTATATGCTTGTGTTGTATGAATGTGGTGTGAATGTGTCAGCTTCAGGTAAGTAGAGACGTGGGTGTATTACCTGGCAGTAATGTACTCCCCGCTCACCGGCTAGACCATTTATTGCATATAACGAATTAATTTTCTATTGGTGTTATTGTTTTTTAAAACTATGTATACATGTTTAAAAGCGTGCTCTGTTTTTTTAAAATCTGTTTCATATTTTTAAATTATTTCTTTTATCCACTGACATAATAAAACGTTTTAATTTAATGGGGCTGTGCGCTGCACCCATGCCGTTTGGAGAGCCCTGGCAGTTTTCCCTTGCCTCGTGCCCTCCCTGCGGTTTTTATAAATTAAAGTGGTGACAGCGTCTGGTGAATGACGTAACGTGATTGTTCTCGCAGGTGACAGCGAGGCTCCTCGGCTCCAAGTGATCAACCAGAGTGCGTTTCCTCACCGGCGGCGGACCAGACGCAAAACTTTCCTAAATTACCTCCTCCTTTTATAGTTACCAAGTGATTACCACACTATGCCACTCTGCTAGTAGCCTGTCACTCTACTAGTGACAGCAACGCTGGATATAATTCTTCCACGCGGGGTATCATGAGTGGAGGGCACTGCGGTTTGACCGACTAGGGACGTCTTGGGTGGGGGTGGCGGTTGTGGGGGTGGGGGGGGGGGGGGGGGGGGGGGGGGGGGGGGGTGGAAGTTACGGGTAGGGAGCTTAGGCTTTCCTTCCCCGGTTGGCCACACCAATATTACCAATATGAGTGCTGCCCCTCCTAACAACCACTACTAATTAATTCCTGTGACTGGAACCCCAACCTTTCCTACCAACCAACTTTTCCCCAAACCATTTAAGGGCATAAGGTTAAATAATTGTTTTGATTTAATTTAGATTACACAGCCTAAAAGCGCCAAAATTTATACATTTTTTAATATAAGTAGGTGGAGTTTTTAATTATTTGGATTGTGCAAACAAATTATTAATTTTCCTTTCTTTTATTTTGGCATTTACAAATTCGAAATTGTCCTAATATTTCTGTCCCGGGTCAGACCACTGGCTATCCAGAGATCAGGCCCGGGACAGACGTGCTCGAAACTCTAGTGGTATAGGAGCATGTAAATAAATACTGGAATGGAATGTGTTTGCCTGTTGCCCCACAGCGCGACTTGAAGACAGTATGGGTGTCCCCAATGTTGGTGGCCTCCAATAAAAATTCCTGGCTAATCCGGTGGTCCAAGCACGCTGTCATCACAACATCACAATTGTCTGTGTCGTCTGTTCGGGTAAGTGAGAGTTAAAGTTTGTTTGGTTTAACCTAGTGGTGTCCACTAGAACACATTGATTTATTAAGTATCGGTCACTGAATGTCAAACATGGTCTTCAGAGAAAATAGGCTAATTAGTTTTTCCATTAGCAACAAAGGATCTGTTACATCCCCTCCTGAATGGGAGCAGGCATTGGGATGCGAACCTAATCCCTACAGGACTCAAAGCTGAACACTTAACCACTATGCCATCAATGCCGGTTATTTTGAATGTCAGAAATTGGATTCTGGCTTACTGTACACACTGCACATTTTATTACACCAGACAGTTCGACATTCGATGCTAGTTTGGTATTGACGTACTCCGGGACGTACAAGTATATCATAGCTCGTGACGTAAAAAAGTATACAGATTAAAGGGACATACCCTAGTGTTTAAACACTAAGACATAGTTTTGACTATTATAGCTGTTTTTTGATAACTTAAATCATACTTTATTTAGATTGTATGGTTTAGATTATCAATTTCCGTACATTGGAAGTGTTTTTGGTCATCCTGGTGGTTTTAATATCACAAAATGCATTTCTCATATTTTTAAAAACGCGTCTGAGAAGTAACGGTTATGGAGTCGAGTTTAATCTATTTTTAGATGGTATTTCACCATTTCAAAGGCACCGTCACATGTTTCACTCAACTGTAACTTTATCCAAATGTGTTACAGGTTTGTAGATTAATTAAACTTAGTGTCCATTTTCATGGGCTGAAACCAGAGTCTATCCCTTTAAACTGTTGTATTTAGTTCTCTGCCTCAACCTTAGAAAGGATATGGACACATGAATAAAGTTTACTACTATTTAGTTCTCTGCCTCAACCTTAGAAAGGATATGGACGCGTGAATACACTTTACTACAATTTAGTTCTCTGCCTCAACCTTAGGAAGGATATGGACACATGAATAAAGTTTACTACTATTTAGTTCTCTGCCTCAACCTTAGAAAGGATATGGACACGTGAATAAAGTTTACTACTATTTAGTTCTCTGCCTCAACCTTAGAAAGGATATGGACACATGAATAAAGTTTACTACTATTTAGTTCTCTGCCTCAACCTTAGAAAGGATATGGACGCGTGAATACACTTTACTACAATTTAGTTCTCTGCCTCAACCTTAGGAAGGATATGGACACATGAATAAAGTTTACTACTATTTAGTTCTCTGCCTCAACCTTAGAAAGGATATGGACACGTGAATAAAGTTTACTACTATTTAGTTCTCTGCCTCAACCTTAGAAAGGATATGGACACGTGAATAAAGTTTACTACTATTTAGTTCTCTGCCTCAACCTTAGAAAGGATATGGACACGTGAATAAAGTTTACTACTATTTAGTTCTCTGCCTCAACCTTAGAAAGGATATGGACACGTGAATAAAGTTTACTACTATTTAGTTCTCTGCCTCAACCTTAGAAAGGATATGGACACGTGAATAAAGTTTACTACTATTTAGTTCTCTGCCTCAACCTTAGAAAGGATATGGACACGTGAATAAAGTTTACTACTATTTAGTTCTCTGCCTCAACCTTAGAAAGGATATGGACACGTGAATAAAGTTTACTACTATTTAGTTCTCTGCCTCAAACTTAGAAAGGATATGGACACGTGAATAAAGTTTACTACTATTCAGTTCTCTGCCCGAACCTTGGAAAGGATATGGACGCGTGAATACACTTTACTACTATTTAGTTCTCTGCCCGAACCTTGGAAAGGATATGGACGCGTGAATACACTTTACTACTACTTAGTTCTCTGCCCGAACCTTGGAAAGGATATGGACGCGTGAATACACTTTACTACTATTTAGTTCTCTGCCCGAACCTTGGAAAGGATATGGACGCGTGAATATAACTTTACTACTATTTAGTTCTCTGCCCGAACCTTGGAAAGGATATGGGCGCGTGATTAGACTTTACTACTATTTAGTTCTCTGCCTCAACCTTGGAAAGGATATGGACGCGTGAATACACTTTACTACTATTTAGTTCTCTGCCCGAACCTCGGAAAGGATATGGACGCGTGAATACACTTTACTACTATTTAGTTCTCTGCCTCAACCTTGGAAAGGATATGGACGCGTGAATACACTTTACTACTATTTAGTTCTCTGCCTCAACCTTGGAAAGGATATGGACGCGTGAATACACTTTACTACTATTTAGTTCTCTGCCTCAACCTTAGAAAGGATATGGACGCGTGAATACACTTTACTACTATTTAGTTCTCTGCCCGAACCTTGGAAAGGATATGGACGCGTGAATACACTTTATTACTATTTAGTTCTCTGCCTCAACCTTAGAAAGGATATGGACGCGTGAATAAAGTTTACTACTATTTAGTTCTCTGCCTCAACCTTAGAAAGGATATGGACACGTGAATAAAGTGTACTACTATTTAGTTCTCTGCCTCAACCTTAGAAAGGATATGGACACGTGAATAACGTTTACTACTATTTAGTTCTCTGCCTCAACCTTAGAAAGAATATGGACACGTGAATACACTTTACTACAATTTAGTTCTCTGCCCGAACCTTAGAAAGGATATGGACGCGTGAATACACTTTACTACTATTTAGTTCTCTGCCTCAACCTTATAAGGGTATGGACGCGTGCATACACTTTACTACTATTTAGTTCTCTGCCTCAACCTTGGATAGGATATGGACGCGTGAATTCAATTTACTACTATTTAGTTCTCTGCCTGAACATTAGAAAGGATATGGACACGTGAATAAAGTTACTACTATTTAGTTCTCTGCCTCAACCTTAGAAAGGATATGGACACGTGAATAAAGTTTACTACTATTTAGTTCTCTGCCTCAACCTTAGAAAGGATATGGACACGTGAATAAAGTTTACTACTATTTAGTTCTCTGCCTCAACCTTAGAAAGGATATGGACACGTGAATAAAGTGTACTACTAATTAGTTCTCTGCCTCAACCTTAGAAAGGATATGGACACGTGAATAAAGTTTACTACTATTTAGTTCTCTGCCTCAACCTTAGAAAGGATATGGACGCGTGAATAAAGTTTACTACTATTTAGTTCTCTGCCTCAACCTTAGAAAGGATATGGACGCGTGAATAAAGTTTACTATTTAGTTCTCTGCCTCAACCTTAGAAAGGATATGGACGCGTGAATACACTTTACTACTATTTAGTTCTCTGCCTCAACCTTAGAAAGGATATGGACGCGTGAATACACTTTACTACTATTTAGTTCTCTGCCCGAACCTTGGAAAGGATATGGACGCGTGAATACACTTTACTACTATTTAGTTCTCTGCCTCAACCTTGGAAAGGATATGGACGCGTGAATACACTTTACTACTATTTAGTTCTCTGCCTGAACCTTGGAAAGGATATGGACGCGTGAATACACTTTACTACTATTTAGTTCTCTGCCTGAACCTTGGAAAGGATATGGACGCGTGAATACACTTTACTACTATTTAGTTCTCTGCCTGAACCTTGGAAAGGATATGGACGCGTGAATACACTTTACTACTATTTAGTTCTCTGCCTGAACCTTGGAAAGGATATGGACGCGTGAATACACTTTACTACTATTTAGTTCTCTGCCCGAACCTCGGAAAGGATATGGACGCGTGAATACACTTTACTACTATTTAGTTCTCTGCCTCAACCTTGGAAAGGATATGGACGCGTGAATACACTTTACTACTATTTAGTTCTCTGCCTCAACCTTAGAAAGGATATGGACGCGTGAATACACTTTACTACTATTTAGTTCTCTGCCCGAACCTTGGAAAGGATATGGACGCGTGAATACACTTTATTACTATTTAGTTCTCTGCCTCAACCTTAGAAAGGATATGGACGCGTGAATACACTTTACTACTATTTAGTTCTCTGCCTGAACCTCGGAAAGGATATGGACGCGTGAATACACTTTACTACTATTTAGTTCTCTGCCTGAACCTGAGAAAGGATATGGACGCGTGAATACACTTTACTACTATTTAGTTCTCTGCCCGAACCTTGGAAAGGATATGGACGCGTGAATACACTTTACTACTATTTAGTTCTCTGCCTCAACCTTAGAAAGGATATGGACGCGTAAATACACTTTACTACTATTTAGTTCTCTGCCTCAACCTTAGAAAGGATATGGACACGTGAATACACTTTACTACTATTTAGTTCTGCAATCTAATATCACAAACGCTCCATGGAATATTGTAAGTAGTACTTTGCGCAAAATCTAGAAATAATAACGTCCAGTAATAACTTATATATTACTTTAGAAAACCGGTCCGGCGAACCGTTCAATGGACGAGGTAATAATACGTGCTATCATTCCCAAATTGCCGTTTCCATATCGCGTATTTGAAATTACTAGATGAAATAAGTCCTGTGCTTCCACTTACTGCTACTTCATGTGGCATGGTACTAATGTGTGTTTAAGATTAGTCGATAGATGAGAGTATAAAAACTGTTTTCCTCTCGTATTAATGTATACGCTATATTACAGCTACGAAGGCCGTATTGTGTGCTATCCTCTCTGTGGAATGGTGCATGTAAACGATCCCTTGCTAGTAATGAACAAATGTAGCGGGTTTTCTCTCTAATATTATATGTCAGAATTACTAAGTGTTTTAATATGTTCGAGTTAGTTATTCAAACATATATATTGTCAAGATTAAAAACTGAAATGTAGCATTTTCTTTCCTCATACACACTGAACAGGCGCGGATCAAACGGAAAGGCTGATGGTGTGATCACCTGGAATTTGAAATGTCCCAAAAAATCCAATATTTTAGTGGGGAACATATAAGATTTTAAAGTTTGTTTTGTTTAACGACACCACTAGAAAACATTGATTTATTAATCATTGGCTACTGGGTGTCAAACATTTGGTAATTGTTATATAAGATTTTTAGAGAGGAAACCCGCTACAGTTTTCCATTAGTACCAAGGGATCTTCTATATGCACCACCCCACAAACAGGAAAACACATACCACGGCATTTGATATACAGGTCGTGGTGCACTGACGGGAATGTACGATTTCAATAAAGTTTATAATTCTGTGGTCGATTATCATATACATACATATAATTATGTTAGTGTACCTTTAATGTTCTACTACAGTAGCATCCCCTCCCTGAATATTGGGGGGTCGCCCTTTCTACAGTAGCATTCCCTCCCTAGAAAAATTATGTTGAGTGTCACAGAATAAATACAATATTGCCAGTCTGGTTGAAATGACATCTTACTGATCATTTCAAATTTAGTATTCTAAGTACACAAAATCGACTCCCTTCTTCTCGATGCGCGGTCGGTGTGGGATAGATCCCTATTGGTGGGCCCATTGGGCTACTTTCGTTCCAGCCAGTGCACCACGACTGGTATATCAAAGACCGTGGTATGTGCTACCCTGTCCGTGGGATGGTGCATATAGAAGATCCCTTGCTGCTAATCGAAAAGCGTAGCCATGAAGTGGCGACAGCGGGTTTCCTCTCTCAATATCTGTGTCGTCCTTAACCATATGTCTGACGCCATATAACCGTGAAATGCAATGTGTTGAGTGCGTCGTTATATAAAACATTTCTTTCGTTTCTTTTCCTTCTTCTTGAAATCCAGGTGAGCGGGTAGCAGAGTCGGGTCAAGACTGTAGCAAGCGTAGTTTACAGACTGGGTCGAGTCATGCTACCCCGGAAAATACATTTTAAAAAGGGAAAATTATGTTGAGAAGGTTGGGGATAAAAGGGGTTCGATCCCCGAAAGCCAGCCCTGCAAACGCGTCTGTGGATTTACATATGAATACGTATCGAAATGTATTGTTGATGCTAAAACTCAACATCCACTCCAGATGCGTCCGCGAATAGACATCAGCAATTTTAATGTCCACTATCTTCAAGTTGCAAGCCAAAACTCTCAACCACAGATAATTGCAAGCTGATTTCAGTAATTAGTTTCGTTTAGCACATTATCACGCTGTCACCTGTTTAGTTAGACGCATTAATGGTGCAAGGAGAAGATATCAAACAGCTGTTTACAATGTCCAGCATCCTGGTTTGACCTGTCCCTAATTAGATTCTATATGGAGTTAGTGTCAAATGGACAGTGAAACAGGTGCTCAACACCAATTTGTTTCTTGAAAACTAGACAAGTTGTGATATATTATCATAGTGCTATAATGCCAATTTTTTTAACAATACATTTTATATATTTACTGTTACATGTACAGTAAGAATGAGTTAGTTGGTAATCTGACGTCAGTCATGTAATCAGTAACATGTCTATTTAGATGGCGTGCTGCCAATCAGACCAATTAGTGTTATGCAATAATAATAGCAATCAAAGACAGAGAGTATTTTAATTAGTTTCGGGCTGATTGCAAGAAAAGAAAGAAAATATTTTATTGTCCCCAGCTCATTTTGACGAAAGAATGGTGTTTTGTTTTGTTTAACGACACCACTATAGCTCGTTGATTTATTCATCATCGGCAATTGGATGTAAAACACCATGATAATTTTGACACATAGTGTTAGACACATTAGTAGCAAGGGATCTTTTATATGCACCATCTCCCACAGATATACTAGTACATACCACGACTTTGATATACCAAACGTGGTGCACATGCTAAAACGAGAAATAGCCCAATGGGCCCACCCGCCAGGAATCATCCCTAGACCGACCGTAGGGCGGGACGTAGCCCAGTGCTATAGCGCTCGCTCGATGAGCGGTCGATGTGGGATCGATCCCCGTCGGTGGGTCCATTGAGCTAGTTATCGTTCCGACCAGTGCACAAATTTTGTAGTAAAATAAATGCTTATATAATGTATGTTCGCAATAGTGTATGTTTTTAGTGCCAACGAGAACCCGTTCTATTAGAAATGTGCATTTGAAGTTGGGCAATTTAACATGGATTTCAACGGCAGATGACATCTGTGTAGTGAGACCTTACTTGTAATCAAAATGAGAGATTCATGTTTTAGTCTCTCGCACAAACCTGAATTATCTGCCCATTATTTCGTACTAACAATCTGTTGCACATGTATGTGCTGTCAACATCTCTACAATAAGGGCTCCTCAAGATACGATCGGCGAAACGTAGCCCAGTGGTAAAGTGCTCGCTTGGTGCGCGGTCGGTTTGGGATCGATCCCCGTTGGTGGGCCCATTGGGCTATTTCTCGCTCCAGGCAGTGCACCACGACTGGTACATCAAAGGCAGTGGCATGTACTATCCTGTCTATGGGATGGTGCATATAAAAGATCCCTTGCTGCTAATCGGAAAGAGTAGCCCATGAAGTGGCGACAGCGGGTTTCCTTCCTCAATATCTGTGTGGTCCTTAACCATATGTCCGACGCCATATAACCGTAAATACAATGTGTTGAGTGCGTCGTTAAATAAACCATTTCCTCCCTTCCTCAAGATACGATAACACAGAAACAACACATTTGTTTTCATGTTCGAATTTATGAACCTGAATTAATTATCTTCTTCTTTTATTACGAAAGAACCATACATCGCATTTTCGGGTTCACTTCTGAAAGAGCTCTAACCGCATGCAATACTCGTATCATTTGACACATCAAATCTGGATTTGTGGCATTAGTAGGCGCCATGAATGCAATTACAAAGGACGTTAAATGTCAGGAGCCAACGAGTTAAAGGAAAACTACTGAACGCAGCTTCATTACCTGATACTGATGTTCAAACCAAGCTTATTCTGTACAGTAGCCCCAGCTTTAATATACAGATGTTATTCTACGAGCTTATGTGTGTCGTACTGATTTTACGAGCGAGAGCGAAGGTAATACATGAATCCTGACATGTGTTTTATAAACTCAGAACGACTCACACGCGAGTGTAGTAATTTATTTATTATTCAGAAGGAAGGAAATGGTTTATTTAACGACGCACTCAACACATTTTATTTACGGTTATATGGCGTGAGACATATTTTTAAGGACCAAACAGATAATAAGGGAGGAAACCCGCTGTCACCACTTCATGGGATCGACAGGACAGCACATACCACGGCCTTTGATGTGCCAGTCGTAGTGCACTGGCAGGGATCGATCCCAAACCGGCCGCGCATTACCAATGGGCCGTTTCAAAATGTTTCAACCAGAACTAGAAAATGACGAAATGACATCATATTTTATATGCACAGTATGAACTAGGACAGGGGAAGCAACGCCATGTTTTGACGTCGCATCCCAAAATTACGTCATGACACTTGTTATTACACGTGTGCTTCGTATGTGTGTTTGTTTGTTTGTTTGTTTTCTTAACTCGATTATGTTGAACTATTATATGTGAATAATAAACTAATATATATTAAAGCAGGACCTCATCATCATCATGGGAACATGTCCTTGGGATGTTTTCTGGATGTATGGGGGAGAAATCATTTAGTGACAAAGCCTGTTGGCTTTTTTTTTTTACCTTTGAAGCCATTGTTCCATTTGTTCCATATATATCCTAAGGTCATTTGTTTAAAAAGAAGATGCGAGGGATATATTTTATTTTTAAACCCACTGCTCAAATATGTCTTTAGTTTTTTTTTCTTTCAAATACAAATTGCACTGTATTAAATAAAAATGTCGTTTTTAACTTTCAAATGTAAAAAGCCACATGCTATTTTTTTCAAAATACAAGATAATAGAAAAAGAAAGAAATGTTTTATTTAACGATGCACTCAACACATTTTATTTACGGTTTTATGGCGTCAGACATATGGTTAAGGACCACACAGATTTTGAGAGGAAACCCGCTGTCGTCACTACATGGGCTACTCTTTCCGATTAGCAGCAAGGGATCTTTTATTTGCGCTTCCCACAGGCAGGATAGCACAAACCATGGCCTTTGTTGAACCAGTTATGGATCACTGGTCGGTGCAAGTGGTTTACACCCACCAATTGAGCCTTGCGGAGCACTCACTCAGGGTATGGAGTCGGTATCTGGATTAAAAATCCCATGCCTCGATTGGGATCCGAACCCAGTACCTACCAGCCTGTAGACCAATGGCCTAACCACGACGCCACCGAGGCCGGTACAAGATAATAGATGTACTGTACGCGTAAGTTATTTTTTTTATGTTTGTTTTACTTTCAGAAAGAGGAAACCAGCGATTTAAATTTACGTTCTTTTGTTTTATATTATTTTATATACTGTATGCGTGCGCTAACTTATTTTACTTTTAAATACAGTAGACCAGCTTTGAAAATCATCGCATAATGCTCACAATTATGTTATATGCGGCGCGCGCTGTATGTGGCGTTACAGTGCTATCTTTTTTACTTTTAAATACAGGACCCATCCCGTCAGTGGGCCCATTGGGCTATTTCTCGCTTCTGCCAGTGCACAACGACCTGTATATCAAAGGCCATGATATGTGCTATACTGTCTATGGGATGGTGCATATAAAAGATCCATTGCTGCTAATCGAAAAGAGTAGCCCATAAAGTGGCGACAGCAGGCTTCCTCCCTCAATATATGTGTGGTCCTTAATCATATTTCCGACGCCATATAACCGTAAATAAAATGTGTTGAGTGCGTCGTTAAACAAACTATTTCCTTCCTTCCTTTAAATACAGGACACCAGCTTCAACTCTTAATTTTTGTTATAGATACAAGTTGTAAAGTATGCGTGGGCTATCCTTTTTACTTTTAAATACAGGACTCCAGCTGCTTAAATACAAGAGGCACGGTCTGTCTAGGATCGATCCCCGATGGTGGGCCCATTAGGTGATGATGATAACTAGTTTAACGTGCCCATATACCACTAGGGTTTCGAACACGCCCATCCCGAGTCCGACCTCCGATAAGATCGGTGGACTGACTCGGGATGGAAGGAGGGGGGGGGGGGGGGGGGGGTGAAAATGGGCAGAATTTTGGAAATAGCAATTAGTAAAAAGGTTAATAGAATAAAGAAAAAAAAGAAAAAAAAAGAGATTACAAGCCAAAAATAAAAAGAATTGACTGCTCGGCCGAATATTTATATAATTTGGAGCATTTTAGAAGGACAGTCCAAAATTAAATAAGAGAAAGAAGAGAGGATCGGACTATTTAATAATATTTTAAAAAAGAAATAATTTCGACATAAAATTTTGAACGCAGATCTAAAAGTTTAAAGTCCGGGCCCATTAGGCTATGTCTTTTTCCATCCACAACTGGTATATCAAAGGCCGTGGCATGTGCTATCCTGTCTATGACATGGTGCTTATAAAAACTCCCTTGCTACAAATGGAACAAATATAGCGGGTTTCCTCCCTGAGACTATACATATATATATGAGAGTGTGTGTCAGTCAAAATGATCAAATGTTTGTTTGACATCCAGTAGCCGATGACACACAATAGCCGATGCGTATTTTTGTGCTGGGGTGTCGTTAAACATTCATTCTGACTTCCAATAGCCGATGATTAATAAATCAATGTGATCTAGTGGTGTCGTTAAACAAAAGACACTTTTCGTTTTGTTCGTTTTGATACTAGTTTTACTGTACACGATGGTAGCTATTCCGTCTTTCAGTGTCAGCTGGCCACGTCACTTCAAGTTGACAGGCGGTTTAGGCTTGTGAATCCACGACACGTTTTCACGATCACGAATTGAGCACCGTGGCTATCTGCCGTTTCAGACCGGATTAAGTAACGGTGTTGATGTGACAGCCTGAGAGATTGAGGACATCTTTACATAAACGCACACGATTAGAAAATAGCTAAATACAGAGAGGTGAATAAGACATTTTGGGGGGGGGGGGGGGGGGGGGGGGGGGGGGGGGGGGTTGGGGTTTTTTTGGGGGGGTTGTTTAAAAAAAAAAATAATAATAATACCGATAGCTATTAAGGTATGTTCGTTCCACTGTGCGTGGGTGTTAGACTATTGTTTTAAAATAACTAAATGTTGTAAATATATGGATTAAAATATTCATATATAATGGTAACCCATGTGATGCTATGGTCTGAATACATAACTTGAACTATAAACTATGGTTGTTTCTTTGGTTTTGAGTTGTTGGTGTTTTTGTTATTTTCTATTTATTTTGTTTTACATTTTTCAATTAGCCGTTACTAAACAGATATTTAAAGACATAGCTCGAAATTCCCCTCACCCCTACCCCCTCACTTCTCTATCCGTCCCTGTCTTGAACAGAACTCACTACCAAAGTCAGAGGTTATCTAATGCTACTAATGGTAAAATGTAGCGGGTTTTCTCTCTAAGACTTTATGTCAGAATTACCAAATATTTGACAAAACAAACTTTAGCTGTAACACGTAGCTTGAAGAGGGTTGATTTTCTTCAGTGTGTTTTAATCAATTAGGGCGGGACGTAGCTCAGTGGTACAGCGCTCGCCTGATGCGTGATCGACCTAGGATCGATTCCCGTTGGTGGACCCATTGGACTATTTCTCGTTCCAGCCAGTGTTCCACAACTGGTGTATCAAAAACCGTAGTATGTATTACCCTGTCTGTGGGATGGTGCATACAAAATATCCCAGTGGTAAGGCGCTCGCTCGTTGCGCGGTTGCTGTGTGATCGATCTCCGTCGGTGGTCCCACTGTTTACTTGATCGACAAATTTATTTTGCAAAACTATTTATTTTATTTCCACCTACATTACGATCATATTATTTACTGAAGAATAATAAGACCAAATACATATATAATATCTTTAAAAACTAGCAACAAAAACAAAAATAATATATTAAAAAATAACGATTCAAACAAAATATGCTTACAAAGAATATTGTTTTACAAACTATATTATTACACTGATCAAATTGTACACCTTTGTACTTTCATTTGTTGCCAATCTTTGGTTACATTTTCAAGAATTCAAAAACAATTTAATATGTTCTAAAAAGTATCATAGAATCAGTTTTAACATTTACGAGAGTTTTACTGTAAAATATGAGAAATTAATGTGTTTGGGAGTGGGTGAATGAATATATGGATTCAAAGGTTGGATAATTATCAATGTCTTGATTTGACATTAAAGAGGGAAAGGAAAGAGCTATTTGTTTAATGACACCTCAGCGCATTTTAAATTAAGTCTTTTTGATGTCTAACATGGTTATTTGGACTCTTATGCTAGTATCAAACTACCAACTGTCAGCAGAAAATTGGCAAACGTTTGCTGTGACGACTTCTACGACTGTCTAGTTGCTAGTCTGAGCACTCTTGCAACTTACTTCTCGTCGTATAAGCCATTAGCTGTTAATCTGAGGGAAAATTACAATGCAACCCTTGAGTTGACCAACTTCGTCGTGATCGTTGATAGTCTGATCCTAGTATTAGTCTACAATGAGAGGAAACTCGCTTCAGCGACTTAAGCTAATCGTACCAAACAAGCATCAACCTTTTTTGTCATTGAACAATATAGTATTTTTCAATAATGTCAGATCCTTTCTTTTATCAGTTATTTCGACTCAGTTAAGCAAACCAGAAGAGATTGCGGTTTCTGACAACGAATTCGTAACACGGAGTATATGTGTACGGTAAGGGTGTTTCGTAATTATTGTAATACGTATTATTTACCCTTTGAATTATAATATATAGAGCCTATTTAGTGCTTTTTTCGAATACGACTTTTATGTCAACCAGTGATGTGTGAAAACCATATTTTCACAAATTGCGAAGCAATGAGTTAATATGGTTTTTACACATCACGAGTAGACATAAAAAAAAATCGTATTAAAAAAAACCCCACACCATCAAATGGTAAATTTATTATATACATCTTTCCTAATTTTTGACAATATCTTTCGCTTTTTGTTAATGTCTTTTGCTTATCTTATCGAAAACACGTAACGCCATCATATATTTCTTCGGATCGAACTTTTCCTGAAAATTTACTTGACCATAGACTTTTTAAAAGAAATTTATATAAACAATATCTTTATTTAATTATTAAATTAACATTTATTTAATAATACTGCTGTGCAAACATACCTGACAAAGCGATCCTACAAAAAACCCCACACAAAACAAAACGAATCGAACGACGTTAAATTTTAACTTACACCTAATGGCAGGACATTGTGCCATCATTATTTAGCTTAGTATTCAATCAGTTTTAGATATTTTATTGTAATTGTACTTAATATCCCTTTTTATAGGTACAGTTGTTTAAATAAATGTTTTTTTTAATTTTTCAAATACAATAAGATGCATTGGTAATCAACAAACTTAAAATAGCTAAAATACAGTGACAATATGATGTTATATCGGATATCACTTTTATGGTTTCCGTAGATCTATATATTTCATTGTTATTAATTTTATATAATAAATCGGTATACCGATATTAGCGCGCCTCACTATTAAAATGTTATATTGCATTAGCGACTGTGCTACGTCAATATCTGATCGCAAATGTACAGGAAAGTACAAAATAACTGTGTATAGTAAAGATTGTTAGTTTAATGAAATAACTGTCGCCAGTCATGCGATAATACGTGTCTATACAATCATTTGTTATACATATTGGTGTCAGCTTACTAGTTCCTGAATAGTCATATTCAGCACTAATGATGCTACGAATATTGCAAATGATAATATACAAAGCTGTTATATCGTTATATAGATTTTTATTACACACCGGTTCAATTCTATTCAGTTCTTTATTAGCTTTAAGTTTTACAACTCATTATTATATATATATATATACCATAGCTAGTTCGTGATTCACCATCGTGTTGTCGACCACCTGTTCAAATTAGATTTACATTCGAACAGGTTTACTAGACCTAATGCCAGAAACCTTAGTGATATAGAGACATGTAAAAATACTCTAAGTCTAAGACTAGATCTAATATAAGCATCTGTAGGAACAGCAGAGGTAAAACGCTCGCCTGATGCGCGCTCCATCCAGGAAAGCCCTTGATTAATTAAACAATGTACTCTAGTGGTACACATCTTCCATCCAAGACAGATTCTAGTCGAACCCCATTGGGCCACATTTCGTACTAGTCAGTGCACCACGACTGGTTTATCAAAGACCGTCGTATGTGCTATCATATCTGTGAAATGGTACATATAAAATACACCTTGCTACTAACGTAAACCTGTAACGGGTTTTCTCTCTATAAGACTATTCGTCAAAATTACCAAATGTTTGACATTCAGTAGCTGGTATTTAATAAATTAATGTGCTCTAGTGGTGTCGTTTAACAAAACAAACTTTAACTGTAGGGACGGTGGCGGGATGTAGCCCAGTGGTAAAGCGCTCGCTTGATGCGCGCTCGGTCTAGGATCGATCCCCGTCGGACCCCCATTGGGCTATTTCATGTATCAGCCAATACACCACGACTGGCTTATCAAAGCCGTTGTATGTGCTATACTATCTGTGGAATGGTGGATATAAAACATACCTTGCAACTAATTGTAAAAATGTAGCTGGTTTCCTCTCTAAGACATTCAGTAGCTGGAAATTAATAAATCAATTTGCTCTAGTTATGTCGTTAAACAAAATAAAAAAATCACTTTGTGTCAACATCGGGTGTGTTTCCCCTCTAAATCACTAAACAAGTGCCACATTACCATACTTCTTACACATAATAACAATGTGTCGAGAGATAAGAGATAATTATTTGTACATGCTCCTATAGTATAACACTGGGGTTTCAGACATGTCTGTTCCAGGTCCTATCTCTGGCAAAACATGTACATTAACACGCATTTCATAACAGACATTATCCACCACTTGCCGCCACCATTTGTGAATGCTAAAATGCTTCTTACGACCATGAAAAAACCCAGTTTGCCATCTGTTCGCGAAAATGTCGCCGTGTTGCCAATGCATTGACCACTGTCGCGCTCTTAGCTTCCTGTTTGAGTCCTGGACCGTTTTTACCGTCCAGGTAATCGTATTTAATAACAGACACTGTGGCTTGCATTCTGGAAATCGAAAATCCAATAACGTATTTTAAATCCAGTTGAATATCAATTAGCGAAGATAATTAAACGGAACATGCCCGAGGAAATAAGAAGGAAATCAAATATCTGCGGTGCTTATAGCTCCAGCATTCCATTCTCCACAGAGGCCAAGCGGGAGATGATTAGCACCGTCCGGAAAGCCACACATGTGAACAAGTTGGTGTCAGAAGAATGAGAAGTAAATTGTCGTGGCCACTGTCATTTTAGTATTATTGGCAGCAAGCAAACCTACGGGGGCCTCCGGCATTCTGAATTCTCTATTTTTGGTCAGTTTATTCATTCGTAGTAGTTATAGTCTGGTTGATTCATTGATTCATTATTTTGGTCAATTCATTGATTAAATTTGTTTTCGTGTTTCTATTCAATATAAATGTTATACAACGCTGTACTGGAGTCGCCTCTGCTTTCTGCATTGACGTAAAACATGGGAGGGGCGGGACGTAGCCCAGTGGTACAGCGCTTGCTCGATGCGTGGTCGGTCTGGGATCGATCCCCGCCGGTGGGCCCATTGGGCTATTTTTCGTTCCACCCAGTGCACCACGATTGGTATATCAAAGGCCGTGGTATGTACTACCCTGTCTGTGGGATGGTGCATATAAAAGATCCCTTGCTGCTAATCGAAAAGAGTAGCCCATGAAGTGGAGACAGCGGGTTTGTTCTTTCATTATCTGTGTAGTCCTTAACCATATGTTTGACGCCATATAACCGTAAATAAAATGTGTTGAGTGCGTCGTTCAATAAAACATTTCTTTCTCTTTTCCATCTCCCTTGTGAACCGTTGAAACTCCTTCTTGGTGAGAACTGCCACTGAGATGCGAACCCAGAACCCATCAGTCTTAAGACTGAGAGCTTAACCACTACGCCACCGAAGCACCTTTACTGGTCCGTTTCCGTTTTTAAAAGTCATCATCTAAAGGGCCATTGTCGTGGCAGGCCATCGGTCTACAGGCTGGTAGGTACTGGGTTCGGATCCCAGTCGAGGCATGGGATTTTTAATCCAGAATACCGACTCCAAACCCTGAGTGAGTGCTCCGCAAGGCTCAATGGATAGGTGTAAACCACTTGCACCGACCAGTGATCCATAACTGGTTCAACAAAGGCCATGGTTTGTGCTATCCTGCCTGTGGGAAGTGCAAATAAAAGATCCCTTGCTGCTAATCGAAAAGAGTAGCCCATGAAATGGCTACAGCGGGTTTCCTCTCTCAATATCTGTGTGGTTCTTAACCATATGTCTGACGCCATATAACCGTAAATAAAATGTGTTGAGTGCGTCGTTAAATAAAACACTTCTTTCTTTCTTTCTAAAGGGCCATTACTGCTGTATAGTATTATGCTACTCAGATGGTTTATTTCAATGTATATACATGTATTTCCTATAGGTTCCAGCACGCTGGGCACTCAACTCACAAATCAGAATTGTCTGTTAATGACAGAAAAGTCGGTTTCTTGCAATTCCTCCCATGAAGGAAGGAAGGAAATGGGGTTTTTTTAACGATGACCTCAACACATATGGTTAAGGACCACACAGATATTGAGGGAGGAGACCCGCTGTTGCCACTTCATGGGCTACTCTTTTCATTTAGCAGCAAGGGATATTTTATATGCACTATCCCATAGACAGGATATCACATACCACGGCCTTTGATGTACCAGTCGTGGTGCACTGGCTGGAACGAGAAATAGCCCAATCGGCCGACTGATGAGAATCGATCCCAAACCGACCGCGCATCAATCGAGCGCTTTACCACTGGGCTACGTCTCGCCCTTTTCCCCTATGAAAAATATTCTAAAACTATATGTCAGATCCCCGTCGGTCGGCCCATATGGCTATTTCTCGTTCCAGCCAGTGCACCACGACTGGTATATCAAAGGCCATAATATGTACTACCTTCCTTCTATATGTCGGAATTATGAAATGTTTGACATCCAATGGCCAATGGTGAATGGATCAATAAACACAAGTATCTATCTCTTTCTCTCATTGAGTTATCTCTCGTATATCAAAGTTCGTGGTATGTGTTATCCTGTCTGTGAGATGGTACATTAAAAAGGTCCCTTGCTACTAATGGAACAAATGTAACGGGTTTCCTCTCTAACACTATATATCAAAATTACCAATTGTTTGACATCCAATAGTCGATGATTAATAAATCAATGTGCTCTAGTGATGTCGATAAACAAAACACACTTTAACTTTATATCAGGATTCTGTTAGTGAAAAAGACGTCCCGATGTCTTGCATCTCCCTAATAGCAAGAGTCTCTCTCTCTCGTCTCTCTCCTCTGTCCTCCGCCTCCTCTCTCCTCTCTCCTCTATCTCTCTCCTCACTTTAACTCTCTGTATCTCTCCTCTCTGTAGTGAATCCTCTCCTCTCTCTCTCTCCCCTTGCTCTCTCCTCTCCCCTCTCTACTTTTTTCTTCGACTCTTTTTTTCTGTTCTAACGCTCCAAACCGGCCTTTTCTCTAGAGGAGAATCTCTTCTCCTTTTCTCTGTATCCTATTTTTCTCGCTCAGCTTTTTCCCTCTCTCTCTCTACCCTTTTCCCGATTCTCTCTCCTCTAAATCCTCTCCTCTGTTATCTCTCTCTTATATTCCTCCTCTTGAGATCCTCTGAGGAGGGTGATATCTTGATCTCGTACTATCTCTCTCCTTCTCTTCTCTCGTCGATTAATACCTTACTTAGGCTCTGATCTATCTTAATCCCCTTTATCACTCTCTCCCACTGTTCTATGTCTATGTTATTATCTCTTTCTTTCGCTCTCTTCTCTCTAGCCTATCCTCTCTATACTCTCGCTATCTATCTCTTTAATGCACGCAACTCTCTCTATCAAATCTCCTCTCGTCGCTTTTTCGACGACCATCTTCTCACCCCTCTCCGGTAATCCCTATACTCTCTCTATCACTCTTGCTTACAGTACTCTTCTCCTCTCTCTATCTCTCTCTCAGTATCTCTCTCCTCTACTAGAGCTCTATCGCTCTCCCCCTCTCTTATCTATCTCTCTTCAATCTGTTCTCTCTCCATTCTTCTAAACCATCTCTCTCGTATAGGCTTTTTCTTTCCTCCACCTGTCTCCCGTATTCATCTCTCCTCTCTCTCTTCTCTCATCTCTCGCTCTCTTCTCTTCTCTCTCTCTCCTCTCCTCTCTCTCTCTCTGCGTTATAGTCGGCCATTCGAGAAACAAGTTTATGAACCTGGTGCCTTACCACAGTTCCATCATGACCGGTATCCTACACACTCTGTTAGCCGGCATGCCACTTAATTATGTCTACGAGCCTATACAGGGCACAAGACACCACGACCGTCTGGAAATTGTGCTTGAACTATTGACTCACGGGCACTCGGTAATGGAACATTTTTGAATTAGTTTCTGATAACTGCATCGGCTGGTGTTGACGTGTGGGGTCCAATAGTATAGTATGTGGCGAAGCCTGTGACGACGTACTCCAATACCCCTTACGTTTTTTCTACTATCTTTGACATTAGCAGCTACCTCTTTTACATGGTTAAGATTATTTTATGAGTTTAGGGAAGAGAGAGAGAGAGATATAGAAGAGAGAGAGAGAGAGAGAGGGGGGGGGCAGAGAGAGAGTGGAGAGAGAGAGAGAGAGAGAAACACGACAAGAAGAGAGAGAGAGAGAGAGAGAGGATAGAGAATAGGAGAGGGAGAGAGTTCCAGACAAACACCCCAAGATGGAGAGAGATGAGAGAGAGAAGAGATAGGAGAGAGAGCGAGAGAGAGATCGAGAGGAGAGAGAGATAAGAGAGAGATGGAGGGAGGGAGAGAGAAAGAAAGAAAGAGACACACACATAGACAGATAAACATACAGACAAACATATACAGAAAGAGAGACGTAGACAGATATTGAGAATGGAACCACCACTATCTGCAGTCACCTATTATGTTTTCATTATCAAATTATCTTGAATGTTTCATACAATTAAGGTTCGAATGTTATATATGTTGACGTTTGTGGAACTATGAACCACAGCACCGCTTTACACACTGTTTGATCGGTGTTAAAAAGTATCAGTTTCAATTTATATAATTCCATATGTATGACAATTTAATCACTACAAAATACTATGAAATAACCATCAAACTATATGTTCAGTTAGCCAGCGCACCACGACTGGTATATCAAGGACCATGGTATATCCTATCCTATCTGTGGGATGGTGCATTATAAAAGGTCCTTTGCTACTACTGGGAAAAGGTAGCGGGTTTCCTCTCTCTGTCAAATATGACTATATCAAAATTACCAAATGATTACAATCCATAAGACGATGATTAATAAATCAATGTGCTCTAGTGGCGTCGTTAAAGAAAACAAAATTTAACTTTAAAAACAAAATCGTTCAATTGTTCCCTTCACATGATAAAGTCAATGGTCTTCTGTGGGTGGGTATTGGGTGGACGTAGAAGAGATAATCACTGACACACATCTCAATTCCTCGGGGATTATCTATTTCAACCCTGGAAACGTCATCCTCAACAGAATGAACAGCAGGGTAAACGACTTGGAGGCAAAAGGGTTAACGCCTGAAATAGAATATTTCTGTGGGAGTCTATTGACAACGGAAGTACATGAAACTGCTAACCTAATTTCTGAGAATTACCGCTCGCCCACTAACGAAGCTAGTGATTAAGGGTAAATGACGTTTTATTTAGCCTCGTGTTAAAATTCAGATTGGGTAACACGAAACTGGATAGCTTTGCCAAGCTCGCTACGACTGTTTGGAGTCTTTAAGTGTGTAATTAGTATCGTTAATTTCCAACATGTCGACTGGTGGTAGAGTACCCGTGACAGCTTCGTGGAATTGAGGTGTGTGTGTAGCAATTTCCTTGAGGGCTTTATTCCGAAAAGGTGCCAAAACCAATTACAATTCAATAATGAGAATGCGTATTTTTAACAACTGGCTCAAACGTTGGCAGTATTTTGAAAAGTGCATATAGTTAACGGTGTATCCTCAGCCATAAAGAACAGGCATGCTAGCCTTTATTTGTCGGCGGACCGTTAACAAAAGCGCCCAATTCCTTTTTTAAAACTGCGCAACTTTTCTTTCTGACTTAATCCTACGAGACTTTCAGAATTCCATACCACCAAAACTACCCACCCCGATCGGGCTGCTGGTGCTCTCTTGCACCTGTCAGTACGGGTGGTCCCCTCTCCCACCCCCACCCCAACCCCTTTCCTGTCCTGGACAGAGGAGCCGACTAAGGCCGGCACCTGTGCCCATGACAGGTGTGCGTGACAACAGCTTGTTCTGAATGTGCACGTATTTCCCACTTCTCAACCAGTGATAACGAAGAAGATGTCATTGATATCTGTCCTGTTTTAGTTCACTACCCCAAATTCTGGCCATTGGAAACTTGAGTAGACGAATTTCCATAACGATATTTGCAACGACCCATTTCTCAAGAGGCTAAGATGTTATGATTTCGTGTACTAACATTAATAAATAGTTCATAATAATTGAATGGAGTATCCCCGTTAGCATTTCCACCAACATACACTGGCCATCGGTGTAATCAAGGGAGCGGGATACTCATAATGACGTTTGGCAGAACCCACATCTCCAGAGAAAGAAAACTCTATGATTTTAGTCGTTAATAAATAGAGTCGGACATCGCAATGTCCATGTTAGATTGGTATATAAATATTGCACTTTCTGGATTGACACAATCTTTGAAAATAGTTGAGTGGGGTTTATTTTCTTCTTTTTTGTTCGTTTTTCAGTTTTTAAATGAGTGTGTACATATATTGACAATAAATTTTAAATAATGTATTATAAGACGCATTAGCTTCACTAAGTGTAGTAAACTTAACTCACTTTTACAGGGACATTCCTGAGTTTGCTGCAACTTTTAATATGTTATCGACTAACTGAGCCTTTTTAACGATTGTAATTACATATCAAATATATTTTTCTGCATAAAATATTAGTGGATGTATATTAAACGTGTTTCTGATCATTCTAAGTTAAAATTCATTTTATTTCCTAAAATATATTTTTTTCGTTTTGGGCTTCTTACAAATGTTAAGACGACCAGAAACACATTGAATAAACACACTGGTATTCTAAACAAGAAAATATATTTAATATGTAACTTTAATCGTGGAAATATTTTATTAGTCGGAAACATCTTACAATGCAGCAAACTCAGGAATGCCCCTTTAACACAATCTTTGAAAATAGTTAGGTGGGGTTTATTTTCTCCTTTTTTGCTCGTTTTTGATTTTTTAAATGAATCTGTACATATATTCACAATTAAGTTTAAATAATGTATTATAAGATGCATTAGCTTCACTATGTATCATCTTAATAGTACACTTAACCCACGTTTAACAATGATGGACTGACTTATTCTGAATACGTTGGGATATTTCACAGTGATTTTAGCATAATCACTCCGTTGGGAACTCCGCTGAAATGTTAAAACACACATCAACAGCAGAAATAGCAGATAATACAATTAGATCCATGGAAACTAGATTGCACTTTGAAAAGCGAAATAAAAAAGGAAGTGAGACCCAAATTCTCAAAGGATTTCAATATTTTGTTTGTATGTTTATGAAATAAATAAACCCAAAAGTCGTTTTTCTTAAATTTCCGTAACCAACTTGATAATTAGTGTATATAATACTAATTTGTTTGTAATTGTCCCTTTGGAAGTTATAATATAACAACAAATGTAGTTGCTATGGAAACTGAGGTGGCATAGGATAACAAAACGAGAGACAAAATCCTGCAAGTTTAATACTTTTCTCAATTCTGGATGTTGAACTTAGTTAAAGTTAGTTTGTTTTATTTAACGACACCACTAGAGCACATTGATTTATTAATCATCGGTTAATGGGTATCAAATTTTTGGTTTGTTTATGACTCGTAGTCATTAGAGGAAACCCGCTACATTTGTTTTTCCATTAGCAACAAGGGATTGTTTATACGCACTTTCCCACAGACAGGAAAGCACATACCATGGCCTTTGACCAGTTGTGGTGTACTTCACGGAACGGGAAAAAACCCAAATCAGCTGAATGGATCTACCGAAGTGGTTCGATCCTACGATGCAAGCACCTCAGGCGAACACTCAATCGACTGAGCTAAATCCCTCCCTCCTAGTGCCATTATGCAAGTTTCACTCCATTTTATGTTATTTAACACCACACAGCTGCCAGCAGCTGTATAACCATAAACGTAACTGTGCCATTTAATTAAACCGATATATATGTTATCGCTATCAACTCACGAAATCCGGGCCACGAGTAATAAATACTAGTACTAATTTCCTGACCACAGCTGTTTATGGTGAAATAAAAAAAGAAAGAAAAAACCCCCTCTCAATCTAAGAGCTTTGCGACACTGCAATATAACTTATCAATTCTCAAAGGTGATTAATGCATCTCCCAGGAAATCGAGTTTACTTCCGCTTGGAAATATCCATTCCTTTCTCGTCATTTGGCGTTATTTGATAAGACCAGGGGACATAAATCATACACAGAGTAGAAATAGGTCACTCTGGGGTGCAGCCTCGTGATTATTTTCTGTCATAGTCGTGATACAATTAGCCACAATACTTTTCCATCTTGTTCCCGAGATATCTACTTGGGGCCCATAGCGAATGTGACCTCATCCTACGTGATGTAGTTCATGGGGTAGAGCGCTAGAATGATGTACGATGGGTGAGAACCACACTGCGGTACTTACTGCCCTTTCTATGGAAATGTACATATTATATAGATAATACTACAAGGCTGGTAGGTACAGGGTTCACAGTCCAGTACCGGCTCCCACCCAGAGCGAGCTTTAACGACTCACTACACCCTCTTCTCTCTTACTAACCACTAACAACTAACCCACTGTCCTGGACAGACAGCCCAGATAGCTGAGGTGCGTGCCCAGGACAGCGTGCTTGAAACTTAATTGGATACAAGCACGAAAATAAGTTGAAATGAAATTTATGAAATTATCAATAAAACTTTGCATTACAACGCCACACATCCATCAACGAAGTTCACACAAACGATATTATAAACATTATTAAAGGCTGAACAAAATTATTAAAATTTATATTTTGTTAAGTTATGCTGCTAACAGGCCAGCCACACCCGAGGGGATCTTTTACTAGAAAATGACCATCCTTCTTGCATCGCCACAAAGAGGACTGCCACTTAGTCTGGTTTTACTAAATCAAAATGAGCACAGGACAAAGTTTATTGTAATAGGTGCAGCTGTGATGACATTCACTCCTGAAGGGGCGGGACGTAGCCCAGTGGTAAAGCGTTCGCTTGATGCGCGGTCGGTCTAGGATCGATCCCCGTCGGTGGACCCATTGGGCTATTTCTCTTCCCAGCCAGTGCTCCACAACAGGTGTAACAAAGGCCGTGGTATGTACTATCCTGTCTGTGGGATGTACATATAAAAGATCCTTTGCTGCTAATCGAAAAGAGTAGCCCATGAAGTGGCGACAGCGGGTTTCCTCTCTCAATATCTGTGTGGTTCTTAACCATGTCTCTGACGCCATATAACCGTACATAGAATGTGTTGAGTGCGTCGTTAAATAAAACATTCCTTCCTTCCTTCACTCCTGAATCACTGTAATGGCTATAGTGTTTGCCTAGAGTCAAGACATCAGACGTCACGTTTTCTTTCTTAACTCCACATTTGAGCAATTCTTATAAATTAAACCAATTTAGCGATTTGAGTGACAAAATCCATTCATCTCGCCTCGGTCGGTCTAGGATAGATTCCCGTCGCTAGGTCCATTGGGTTATTTCTCATTCCAACCAGTGTAGCACAACTGGTCAAAGACCGTGGTATGCGCCTTCCTGTCTGTGGATAAATGCATATAAAAGATCCCTTGCCGCATTAAGAAAAATTTTGCGGGTTTCCTCAGATGACTACTTGTCAGAATTACCAAATGTTTGACATCCAATAGCCGATGATTAATTAATCAATGTCCTCTAGTGGTGTCGTTAAACAAAACATACTATAACGTTTTTTATTTAGAAACGACGGCAAACCAATACAAAATACCACCACCTCCATGTTCATATAGACTATTTCATATTTTGTATGTGTTTTTTTTGTTTTCTCCTCATATAATATGATTGGATATCATTATCTCATTTCGTTAAATCAGTAAAATATTTATCACACTTACTGAGTAATTGTCATTTACAAATATATTTACAGATAATATGATATCGACAATATGTAATTGAAAACAAGGGATATCATCTATGCAATAACACATTCTATCAGTTTCACGACATGACACACTGCAACAAAATGACTTGTTATTATGCACCGTATTGCTCTAGTTTTGAACTTTAAACGAAAGTGCAAATGCGATGAACCTTGCACAAAAATTAATTTAAAATAAAAAATAGCAACGAGAAAATCATGTAAATAAGGTTTCAAAATAGACCACACTAATCTCATATTACACAATGAAGTGACACGGAGGTCAGAGGCAATGGAAGCGTAAAACGTCATTTTGTTGTCTCACTTTTTTTATAAACTGGTAGAAACCCATCATGAAATACGTTCAATCTGCTTTTTCTAGTGTATTAAGTGTTGTACAAACATCAATATAGCCAGAGGGTTGATGCTGGAACCAAAGAGCTAGGAAGAAAACGGCAGGAACGGCATACAATATGCTGAAGCAGTTTTTCAAAGAGCAAACAAACGTACGACTCAGAAGATAATAAGGTTAGCTGCACCAGATACAATATCACACTTGATGGTTATTTTCTGAATTTTGTTTTTACTGCTCGAAAAGTGGAAAGCATTTTTTAGTCGTTGGTAGTGCAATGCATTAAAGTGACAGGCTCTAGTTTATAAACACTACGGCGGGTTTTTGTTTCACTATTAAAGGGACATTCCCGAGTTTGCTGCATTGTAAGATGTTTACGACTAATAAAATATTTCTACGATTAAACTTACATGTTAAATATATTTTCTTGTTTAGAATATCAGTGTCTGTATATTCAATGTGTTTCTGGTCGTCTTAATATTTGTAAGAAGCCCGAACTGGAGTTTGTCTTCGAATAATTTCGTACGTACGAAAAAATCCTTTTTTTGGAAATAAAATGAAATTTAACCTAGTACAAATATTAGAACGATCAGAAACACTTTTAATACACAGCCACTACTATTTTATGCAGAAAAAATATATTTGATATGTAATTACAGTTGTCAAAAGGTATCTGTTAGTCGATAACATATTAAAGATTGCAGCAAACTCAGGAATGTCCCTTTAAAGCCGAATTCTGAAAACGCACGTGCGTCTGAGAATCATCGGTTGAGGAAGGAAGGAAGGAAATGTTTTATTTCATGACGCACTCAACACATTTTATTTACGGTTATATGGCGTCAGGCATATGGTTAAGGAGCACACAGATATTGAGAGAGGGAACCCGCTGTCGCCACTTCGTGGGCTACTCTTTTTGATTAGCAGCAAGGGATCTTGTATATGCACCATCACACAGACAGGGTAGTACATACCACAACCTTTGATATACCAGTCGTGGTGCACTGGCTGGAACGAGAAATAGCCCAATGGGCCCACCGACAGGGATCGATCCCAGACCGACCGCGCATCGAGCGGGCGCTTTACCACTGGGCTACGTCCCGCATCGTATCGGTTGAGGAGACGATCGTATATCTAGTCTTTTTTTAAAGGGAATTTTCACCGTTTATAACATCACGAACTCTTGTTTCACTCTATTGCGTCTTTACTCAGATGTGTCACAGGTTTGTTGATTAACCAAACGTACTGTCTGGTGTCCACAGGTTCAAACTAGAGTCTGCGGTTTTAAGAATAATGGCGGCAGGCATTGCATGAAGGCAGTTGTCTATGATCCTGGCATGGAAAGCACGTGCACAATAGATTATTAGATTTTTAATAAACTACTGTTATAGGCGTACGGGCTTTTAGGTTTTTGTAGGGGAGCAGGCTGGTTTTAGCCCGAATTAAACGAAAATGCCCGAATCTGGATAACAATATTTATTCACATTAGCTTTACTACCAAACAGCTTTATAGGACATCAAACAAATAATTTCGCATTTTTACATGGATTAAACCTAATTTTGCGGGTATAATAATGGAAATAAATGGTAAAAAGGTCTCAGGTTACCACATTTTGTGCGAATATCTCTATTATTTTTTATCCGAATTTAAGGTTTTGCTTCAGCACTGGGGGTGGGGAGATTTTGCCCCCCCCCCCTCCCCACTTCCCGTCCCCTGTCTCGTACGCTTATGACTACTGTGCACGTGCTTTCTAATACAACTCTTTGTAATTTTCATGAGTAAATTATGGTATTAAATTATGAGACACTTTAAATATATTAGGATATGTCTAATGGCGATATTTCTCAGTACACAATGTAATAGATTCGGAACTAAATAGACGTATGAATGAATGAATGAATGAATGTTTAACGACACCCGAGCACGAAAAATACATCGGCTATTGGGTGACAAACTATGGTAAATGCAACAACAATGTGATGATCAACATCAATATAAAAATTCAACAATTAAATTAAAACACGGTGTAAAGAACTGTGCAAAAATACAAATATCACAGATATATAAAATTAAAATTTAGAGTAAAAATCAGTATCGTGTAAAAATTGTAATACAAATTCTGGATGGAATCGCAATGATTCCATCACATTTGTTTCTCCAAATATATCTTTCCGAGTCTCTTTGAGATGAGGACATTCTACCAAAATGTAGCGTACCGTCAGAGTACACTGACAGTGCTCACACTGAGGTGGAGGATCCTTCTTCAAAATAAATGAATGGTCAAATATGTATGACCGATGCGAGCACGACACAAGACTATTTCACCTTCCTGCACTGTCTATAGGAGGACTGCCACTCTCCCAAGACTGGCTTGATAGAATGAAGCTTGTTCGCAACCGCACTGTCCCAATCATGTTGCCAAGTCGAAAAGATAAAATCGTTGTTATTATGTTTAAAATCAGTATAAGGTACACCAACCCTGGCATGAGGCAAATCCAAAGCAGACTTGGCAGCAGAATCTGCCTAAATAGACGTGTGCGTGTGAAATTGGTATATATAGCAGAATCATTTAATTTGAAAATATGTAAATAATAAATGTTTATAGTGTCATTTTGCTTAACCTGCTAAACAAATGAATAAATAAATAAATAATAAATAGAAGAAGCAGAACTAGAAGAAGGAAGTTAGTTTGACGACATAAACAGAGCATATTGATTTATTAATAATCGGCTAATGGATGTCAAACATTTGGTAATTTTTTACATGTAGTGTTAGATAAATGCTACATTTTGTTTATTAGCAGTACGATACATTTTAGAAACATTTTATAGACAGGACACCACATACCACGGATTTTGATTAGCGAAACAATTAGCGAATGCGTCCTCTGGAGTGGTTAGATCCTACAACGTAAAGACTTTAGACGAGATCTCAACCGACTGAACTAGATCCCAAGAAGAAGAAGTCGTAGTAATAGTAGAAGAAGAAGTAGTAGTAGTAGTAGAAGAAGAAGTAGTAGTAGTAGTAGAAGCAGAAGCAGAAGACGAAGAAGTAGAAGCAGAAGACGAAGAAGAAGACGAAGAAGAAGAAGAAGAAGAAGAAGAAGAAGAAGAAGAAGAAGAAGAAAGAAGAAGAAGAAGAAGAAGAAGAAGAAGAAGAAGAAGAAGAAAAAGAAAAACAAAAACAAAAAGAAAAACAAAAACAAAAGAAGAAGAAGAAGAAGAAGAAGAAGTAGAAGAAGAATAAAGAGCATACTATACGTGTAGCAGTTCTGGTACACATTCATGTAATTGTGAAGTAATGCAAAACAAATGTGAAAACTAAATCTGGTGAGACAAGTTGCGGAGTGTTTACTCCTGATACCATTTTCTCAGTGTACATGATACTTTATAATATATCAAAGAGATAATATATATTTATACATTCTGTATTGTCATTGACATTAATTCTTTGCGAGACAGTCAACTCAAGAATGACATTTACGCTGTTCAACGGCTGCGATGCGATCAAACTCTTGCATATCAAACTTCATCAGCTGGCTAACCTTTCACGCCATGCTGGAGTATTCGGTAACTGAGCATTAAATAAAGGGCGACAAATCGCTAGATCGATCTCCCCCGAAGATTGTCAATTATGTTTCGTTTGTATTCGGTAGGAGTGATGTCAGATCTTACTACCACTACGCTTTGTTATCCGTCAATAGATCTGATACATACCAAGGACGTTTCATGTTCAGATGACCTACCATCACGACCTATCATTTCGAATGTTTAAACGTACTTATTGGTCCATCTCTCTAAAACTAAAATGCATGTAGTTATGATGCATTGTATAGCCATTTATTCTGAGTGATCAATTAATTGCAAATGTATCCGGCAATGTTCAGGTCGTATATGAAGACAAGTCCATGTTTATATTCGCGATAAGGTCTGGTACTTCGAACTTGGATAGTGAATGTTTGGTCTACGCTAGTGGCATAGGCGTATGGGTTCCCACTTTTGTAGGGGGCGGGGAGGGGGGCGGGGACAGGCTGTTTTTTGCCCGAATTAAACGAAAATGCCAGAATCTGGATAACAACTTTTATTCATGTTAGCATTACTACCAAACAGCTATATAGGGTTGCAAACGAATCACTACTCGTTTTGATGGTAAAATGATGGAAATATATGGTGAAAAGGTCTCAGGTTCGCACATTTTGCCAGAATATATCTATAATGTTTGCCCGAATTTGATGTTTTGCTCCATTACTAGGGGCAGTTGCCCACTGGTCCCTGCCTCCAATGCCCCTGCATCATACGCTTATGGCTAGTGGAAATTATTAACCGTGTCACTGTAATACATAGGTCACTAGCTAAAACGTGTTGAACACTGGTGTTCTCATCAATCTGATTAAAATTATCTCTACTGGTCTACCAGTAGATCTAACAGCATTGCGTGGACTCCCATGTCCAGGTGACATTTCATCTATAAATAACACTTTAAATATCGACCAATTACACTTCGCCTTTTATAGCGTTATTCGGGAGCATACAAATTCTAAAAATATCGGGCGAGACTATTTATGCAATAGGCGAACTTGTTGGTCTATTTCAGCTTTGAAAAAAACATGGGGAAAAGTGCAGTAATAAAATCTGGATTGTATACTAGTATTAACAGATTTTATGGCTATATCATCACGGTTTTTTTTCGTCTTGAAACTAATTTTATATAAAATTTTATATTGAAATTAGTTTTCGACATACTTCGTAATTCACCCGAATCATTTCGTATACCCTCGGCATAATCCCTAATGTTTTCAAATTCTTTTCAAATCACTGGCATGATTTTGCAAGTAAGGTTTTGATTGGTCGAAAGAAAGGTCAACTGGACATGAGCTCCAACGGGCTGCTATTAGATCCACATGTAATAGTGGAGCTAATTTTAATTAGATTGGGTACTCATTCAAATAAAAGATCACGTGAACCGGCGAGAGTCAGATCAACAGACTGAGTGCTAAAATAGGAGTATCCAGTAAGATCCGTGGCGTGTTCAGGAAGGCGAGCGCTTGCGAACAATTGATTTTTTTTTTTCCAATCGTGTTCTATACCGGCGAGCGACAGCGCGAGCTCGACCTCCAGAACATGACTGTGTTTTCAATTTGCTGTTTTTAACCATTCTGATCATTGGGGCAAACATTCACTAAAACGTCTGCAACTTTGCGATCTCGCAGTGCAGAGCAACAATGCATGCAATGAAGATATAATGTTGCTTAAGAGTTAAACTTTATTTTTTTTAACGACACCACTAGAGCACACATATGTATTAATCATCGGCTGTTGGATGTCAAACATTTAGTAATTTTGATATATAGTCTAAAGAGGAAACACGCTACATTACATTAGCAGGAAGACATTTTTTTATCTGCACCATCCCACAGACAGGATAGCACATACCATGGTCGTTGATATAGCAGTCGTATTGCAGTGGCTGGAACGAGAAATAGTCCAATGGGTCCACAGACGGGGATCGATCTTAGACCGACCGCGCACCAGGCAAGCGCTTTACCACTGGGTTACACCCCCCCCCCCCCTCGCAGAGCCTTGTGAATTATGCTTCGCACACACCTACCGAATAACGCCGACTCGACAGACAAGTCGGCGTTAATCGATAGGTGTGTGCAGGGCATAAACGTGGCAGTTGCGTATTATCTCCAGTTTTGCCTCGATTAAACTGTGGTGCGTCGGCTGTTGGTACAGGTGCACATTTTCAGACAACCGCCGACTCGACAGTCAAGTCGGCGTTAATCGTTAAGTGTGCGCCAGGCATTAGACACACGTCTGTATGTCATTTTCACCCCTCAATACTTGCTGGTTTTAGGAAAGAAAGAAAGAAATGTTTTATTTAACGACGCACTCATCACATTTTATTTACGGTTATATGGAGTCAGACATATGGTTAAGGACCACACAGATATTGATAGAGGAAACGCGCCGTCGCCATTTCATGGGCTACTCTTTTCGATTAGCAGCAAGGGATCTTTTATATGTACCATCCCACAGACAGGGTAGTACATACCATGTCCTTTGATATACCAGTCGTGATGCACTGGCTGGAACGAGAAATAGCCCAATGGGCCCACCGACGGGGATCGATCCCAGACCGACCGCGCATCGGGCGAGCGCTTTACCACTGGGCTACGTCCCGCCCCGGCTGGTTTTAGGTGGCAGTAAATCTATGTAGCGGCAATGATTTCGCCTTTTACGAGGTGTCATCCATCGGCAACGTTAATCGACTGTTCATAACAGAGTGTACCGGACCAGCGTTAAACGGCTATTTCGTTTCATTTCCCGGCATGGGGTATATTGTTCCCAGTCCGAGATTCAATTGGCTAGCAGTCAGCCATAACAATGAACGAATGATGAATGTAACAGCCTCGAAAATACTGTTATACCCCAACGCAGTAGAGGATCTTCGCCAAAATCAGCTAGCAATAATGAGGATAGAAGAGGAAACATGAATGCATTTGTTGTTATGTGACCGGCCCCCGCTCCGGAGTTGGTCACTGGCGAAGTCAGAGGCTAAATCCGTAGTGGGCGTGCCTGAACCTTCGTGGATAGGGGCACGTTAATAGAGTTTCCCGTTCCCGTATGTGACCAGCCTCGGTGGCGCAGTAGTTAAGCCATCGGACTACAGGCTGGTAGGTACAGGTTTCGCAGCCCGGTACCGGTTCCAACCCAGAGCGAGTTCTTAAGGGCTCAGTGGGTAGGTATAAGGCCACTGCACCCTCTTCTCTCTCACTAACCACTAACCAACTAACAACTCATCCACTGTCCTGAACAGACAGCCCAGATAGCCGAGATGTGTGTCCAGGACAGCGTGCTTGAATCTTAATTGGATATAAGCACGAAAATAAGTTCAAATGAAATTTGCAGTAACTACTTATTGCTAGTAAGAGTTGTTGGGAGGGGTGTGTGTGGGGTGGGGGGTGGGGGCACGCAACACATTTTAGTTACTGTTATATAGCGTCGGACATATGGTTAAGGACCACATATATATATTAAGAAAGAAAACCCGCTGTTGCTACTTCATGGGCTACTCTTTTCGATTAGCAGCAAGGGATCTTTTATATGCACAATTCCACAGACAGGATAGTACATACCACGGCCTCTGTTACACCTGGAGCCTATGTGGAGCACTGGCTGGAACGAGAAATAGCCCAATGGGCCTACCGACGAGAATCGATCCTAGATTGATGGGTGTATACTACCAAATCAAATCCCATAGACGACAATAGTAACATATGTGGCTAAAACTCCTACCTGCAACGTATCAACCGACATAAACGCCACGGATATAAATACTACCACCCCTTACACTTAAAGTGAATCAGAAAAAAATGGGGGTCAAGATGCTCGTTTCTGAGATAACGGGTAGCGTCTATGACTACCCTAGTTTCGCACAAAATTCGAGAACGTTTTTTTTACAGGTACCCCATACACGTTTCAAGCACAAGGCTACTTGACACATTGGTACTAGATGAAATAAAATTGCACATTTTTTTTACCCAGATGAAACTATTATTTTTTACAACCAACACACTCACATTTATAACCAATCACAGGACTTGTGGTGTTCACTTCTCTATCAAAAGTTGGGTGCACCTCGAACTTTGACACCGCCGGAAGTTATTTGGTTTAGTACTACCTATACTGATAACATACATTTTTCAAAAGGTGTCCAGCTATGTGTCTTTATGACAACCAGGATCTGGTCTATTCTGACATAAACTGACAACCTCACTGAAACTGTTGTTTCTACAGTGCAACCTAATATAATGTACACCTCAAAAAGCATATATATTGCATATAGTTTTGTACAAATGCAATATGTCATATTAAACAACAAAATGTTTTAAAATAAAACTCCTGAAGATATTTACTTTCAGTTGGGTGTGTGTACTCAGGTATATATGTAGAGACAACAAAGATAGTCAGAGTACCTCTACAAGTTTAAAGAATTCCATTAAAACACATGCACTTGATTGACCCCTAGATTATGAAGACCTTAACAGGCACATCAAAGAAATATCAGTATTAAAAAAATACACTGTCTGAGGAAGGAAACACAAACATGACTGTACCTGTATGAAGTAATGACTTAATGTCCTGAACATTAGTGTTGGGAGGAAATTCTGTATGCTGGGTGTGGGTGTCTTCAAGTTACCAGGTGTGGGAATTTCAAATCCATCAGCCATGCCGATTTTCATAATGAACCATCAAAACTACTGGCAGCCACCAATATTCCTGACTATATTTTATTTATAGCCTACTGTAGTTGGAGGTTTTAATAGTTGTGATATGTGGAATAATCATGCAGCTTTAACACATTTATTTTTGATTAATTACTGAAAAAAACTATTTTTAAATGACAAAATTACCCGAACATCTATTTTCTTGCATTATTTTCAAATCCGGATGAATACAATATGTACATTAGATGTATTCCTACAATCTGTAATCCAGCATTTTATTTAGCTAGTAACATTAGGTAATACAGCTTTAACAATAAAACAAATTATCAACTTAATCCAAGGCAGATAATCAAATCTGAAAAAATTGGTTCTGAATCTAGTATAAACTCAAAATGCTTTTCATGAGAGCTAACTAAGTGATTATTAAGAAGAAAAAAATTATCTGGAGATCTAAGTATATGTTTAACAACCTTATTGTTATGTACAAATAAGAACAGAAGGCACAATAGTGACAACAAATTTAATTATGTTTTTGGTAAAGTTTTTCTTCAAATTTACTTTAAATTTTGCATAAAACTACAAATTTGTCTAAAATATAACTTAGCACCCTATAAATATGTCAAAATGACAATAAAAATCAACTTCTTTACAAATTTGAGTTTTCAGAATTTCATACATAAAAAATTAACAATGTTAATGGAAACTAAAGACATTAACCCACTATTGGCACATGCTATTTTTAATATAAAAATAAATTGCTATTAAAATCTTAGTTCAGGTTGCCTATATATAATACCATATTTAAGAGCAGTTGTATATGGCAAGTCAAATACCATGTAAAAAGAAATTATTGAAATATTTACAGTATGAATTATAGGCCAAAACCAACTTTTCTTCAGTGCTAACTTTGATTCAAACTCCATTTAGAGCCATGTACAGAGATTATTGTCAAGGTCAAGGTCATTGTGAACTTGCATGATCGAGTGATGGCTAATTAATCAACCAGTATAGTTTAACTAAATAAAATGACAAAATCATAATATTTTTTATTATGCACTGAATATGTGCTATAGGGTGTATACTACCAAATCAAATCCCATAGACGACAATAGTAACATGTGTGGCTAAAACTCCTACCTGCAACGTATCAACCGACATAAACGCCACGGATATAAATACTACCACCCCTTACACTTAAAGTGAATCAGAAAAAAATGGGGGTCAAGCTGCTCGTTTCTGAGATAACGGGTAGCGTCTATGACTACCCTAGTTTCGCACAAAATTCGAGTACGTTTTTTTACAGGTACCCCATACACGTTTCAAGCACAAGGCTACTTGACACATTGGTACTAGATGAAATAAAATTGCACATTTGTTTTACCCAGATGAAACTATTATTTTTTTACAACCAACACACTCACATTTATAACCAATCACAGGACTTGTGGTGTTCACTTCTCTATCAAAAGTTGGGTGCACCTCGAACTTTGACACAGCTGGAAGTTATTTGGTTTAGTACTACCTGATAGCGCATCAGGCGAGCGTTGTACCACTGAGTTACGTCCCGCACCCAGTCTTGGCGTAAGCAAGTAGTTTCCTCAGTGGTGGCATTCCTTTCGTAGACGACAGATGGACTCTTGACAACGATTAGTGAAACCAATCACAACTTCACTAATGTCCTGTCGACACTACCTTGCGCGTAGATGCGATTTTGATCACGCTGACAGTTTTGTCGTTAGATAACAGAATTGGCATTAGCTAATTTCAACATGGATCACCATCGGCTTTAAGACTCGAATGGGTTTACATCCTGGTACCAGCTACTACAAAGAATAGTGGGGAAGTATGAGATCACTATATTAACTTCTATTTCACTAACAACTCACCATTAATTTGTCTGAACGACAAAACCGTCACACGTAACCAGTGTCATATCTCTGTACAATGCATAATCGAATGGGAATTTGGCAAAATAATGGTTGATTCCATGAATCTCTATCTAGTGCTTCATCTATAGGAGGACAGTCACTCCATGAGAGATCCTTTATTACAGATTGCATCATGCTCTGTACAGACAACTTAGATAGCTGAGATTTGTGCTGACGTCACCTTAATATGATATAAACAAGACATCCGCATTAAAATCACATTAACCAGTCTGCATGCTGTTCCGAATGTCTTGCACTGAACGAACATTAGCCTACTAGAGTTGTTTTCTTTTAATGACACCACTAATTGTCCAACATCACCGATGTCAAATTAAAAACGATATAAAAACGATATATATGTAGAGAGAGAGAGAGAGAGAGAGAGAGAGAGAGAGAGAGAGAGAGAGAGAGAGAGAGAGAGAGAGAGAGAGAGAGAGAGAGAGAGAGAGAGAGAGAGAGAGAGAGAGAGAGAGAGAGAGGAGGAAGAAGAAGAAGACGACGACGAAGAAGACGACGACGACGACGACGAAGAAGACGAACAAGAAGAATAAGAAGAAACAAGAAAACAGGAAACAGCAATCCCACCCCATTGGATGCAAATGATGGACATTAAGCTCATCATATATTAAAATTAGGGTTTCTGCTTCTGGAAATCCTGGACATGGGAATATCGAATTGGCGTTTTTATGGCCAATAGTTTTGCTAAATGGTTTAAAGGAGAGACGATGCCAAAGTCGTCCATATGACTTCATGGTTGTATGGGAACATCAACAACCTCCAATCCCTTGACCTAAAGCACAATGACCATTTAAGGAATGATCCATATTGACTTTTTATGTGGCTTCATGCCTTGATTAAACTTTGACGACAGCGGTCGGATTGTTTGCTTGATTCATAGGCAAGTGCTGTGGCGAAGACAGTTAAGCTGAACCATAAGGCAATAACTCAACTGATGATATGGTATCAGCAAACAGCGTGCGACATAGCTGGGGTTAGTTAGATCGCGAGTTGCATGCCACTCTCAAAATAAGTATGCAGTGGGTCGCTCCTGAACATTAAGTGCTGCTAAACACAGTTAGTCAATGCCAGGGCCGACTTCGACCAAGATCCCAAAACGTTTGTTAGTTATTTCAGCTCAATTATCTTGTTTACACTGAATACATTTTCAAAGACGCTGTCCTGGGCACACACCTCAGCTGTCTGGGCTGTCTGTCCAAAAAGGGCTTGACTTTCTAATCAACTAAGGCAACTGCATTTATTGGATTCGACATAGATTGACACCCAATAACCTATGTATTTTACGTGCTGGGGTGTCGTTAAACATTCATTCATTCATTATTGGAGTTCGATCGGGGCAGGACGTATCCCAGAGGTAAAGTGATCGCGTGATGAGTGGTCGGCCTTGGATCGATCCCCGTCGGTGGGCTCAATGGGCTATTTCTCGTCCAAGCCAGAGATCTACGCCTGGTATATCAACTGCCATGATATGTGTTATGGTGTATGTGGGGTGGTGCATATAAAAGATGTCTTGCTACCAATAGCAAAATGTAGCAAGTTTCCTCTAACATAAAATACAAAATTACCACATGTTTGACATCCAATGGCCGATGATTAATAAATCAATGTGCTCTTTAAACAGAACGAACTTTAACTTTATTGATGACAAATCTAAATGTAAACATGCATTACTATGATGATGTATGGAACATCCAAACCGCGTAGACTCTTTGATTAAGTTATTAAAGATGTGTTTCTTTCCTTTCGTCTAGATCTGTATCATATCGACGGTCAATTTGGTCTCGACGCCATGAATGACTGATTTCATGTATAAATGGAAATCAAATGCATGGGTTGTAATATCTTGGTGGTGTTAGATATTTGTAACCCTGCATATCGAACTTAGTTTGGCATACGTATAATTGGTAAATGGTTCCGAAATAACCAGATAGGAAAAAAAAGGAAATTAGTTTTGGTTTAACCACACCGCAGCCTACGAGTATTTCATTTCCAGCATATGGTAATACCAATATTTGGCCTGGAGAGTGTTTTGTTTAACGACACCACTAGAGAACACATTGACTTATTAATCATAGTCTATTGGATGTCAAACATTTGGTAATTTTGACATAGTCTTAGAGAGGAAACCTGCTACATTTTTCCATTAGTAGCAAGGGATTTTTAATATTTACCATCCCACGACCTTTGATATGTCAGTCGTGGTGCACTGGCTAGAAGAAGAAATAATCCAAATGAGTCCACCGACGGGGATCGATCCTAGACCGACCGCGCACCAGGCGATAGCTTTACCAAAGGGCTACATCCCGCCCATTGGAGAGTGAGAGTATACTAGATAAAAGTTAATTTTGTTTAACGACACCACTAGATCACATTGATTAATTAATCATCGGCTATTGGATGTCAATGCATGCGGCATTTCATAACCCTGATGGAAAAAACGTCTGTGTCAGATTGATATGACGTTGTTTGAAATCGGCATAACATGAGCAAGGTATATCCGATGATGTGATAGGTAGACACCAAAACAGGCTCAGAATGTATATTGCTCGACATGGCGGGACATAGGCCAATGGTTAAACACTCGCCTGATGCGTGATCTGTCTGGGATCGATCCTCATCGGTGTTATTTCTCCTTTCAGCTAGTGCACCACGACTGGTATACCAAAGGCCGCTGTGTGTGCTATCCTGTCTATGGAATGGTGCATACAACATAACCTTTGCTACAAATGGAAAATGTAGCAGGATTCCTTTCTAAGACTATATTTCAGAATTACCAAATCTTTGACATCCAATAGCCGATGATTAATAAATCAATGTGCTCTAGAGGTGTCGTTAAACAAAACAAAATTTACTGTACTTTTCATAACTCTCATGGAACAACTTCTGTGCCAGAATGATATGGCGTTGTTTAAAATCGGCATAAAATTAGCCTGTCCCAAGATATATCCGTAGATGTGATATGTAGATACAAAACAACTGGAGCAGAAGGTATATTGCTCGACAGGAAAAAAATTAAATAATAATAACACCTTATTTTTTCCGTTGATTACACACTTGGTGGGAGACGCATCCATTACCTGCCCCTTTTTTCCCAACTTATTTTCGTGCTTATATTCAATTAAGGTTCAAGCACGCTGTCCTGAGCACACACCTCAGCTATATGGGCTGTCTGTCCAGGACAGTGGGTTAGTTGTTAATTGTTAGTTGTTAGTGAGAGAGAACAGGGTGTAGTGGCCTTACGCCTACCAACTGAGTCGTTAAAACACGCTCTGGGTGGGAGCCGGTACCGGGCTGCGAACACTCTACCTATCAGCCTTATCTACCAGTCACGAAGTAGATGGCAACTCCCACTATGCTACGTAGGCCATTAACAAATGGCCTTGTAAGCAGAACACGAGAAGCACTGACACCATTCATCGAAATTTGAACTCAACATTCTGGTTAATATTATATTATGTCCAGTATCTTGTGAAATCAGCTTGGACACCAGAAATAAGAACATACATCGTTTGTCACACGGGTTTACACGTTTTTACTATAATCAATATTTGGTGAAGGTTTAACATTTCTGTTATATAAAAATCATTAATTGCAAAAAAGTGTAAACGTTGATGCTAGCTCATGAGCTCCAATTCCTCTCGTGTATTGTTTTCCTGTCAATACTTGATCATCAGCTACAGGACAAAATATATCAGTCTCGAGTCATATTTCATTTATACCTGAACCTTTCGTGTCATGTCAGATAACTTTAAAATTACAGGTAGTTCGTACGTTTTGCGGTACAGTGCACTAGCAACAGTAACGCGCCGGTCACACTGTCAAGGATCCAGACGCCGGGTTAGCCACGGATACGATCCGGCATCATTCGTGACTTGTGGTCCGTACTAAACTGTACCGATCCTTCGCGATCCGTAGCGACCCGTAGCAACTAACTCCTGTCCTTAATAATCCTTGGTTTATCCGTCGAATACCGTAGTTAAACCGTGGTGCATCCGTAGGGGACCGCGGATAGACCACTATCCTGAGTCATCCGTGAGGTTTTCATCCGTCGTCGATCCGGCCAAACTGATCAGATACGTTCATACGGTAAATCTCTGAACGATAATGTTTAAGATATTGATTTTAGGAGTTGGGAGTTACAATTGGCCATATATCTGACATTGGTTAAATTTGGATTAATAATATCAATAGACCAATTGAATTCAAACCATGTACTATCATGCCATTTCGTTGCCAGCTCTGGCATGATTTCATAATTTTGATGCATCAGTTGAGGACGTTAGATATAAACCAAACCTCGAAACATAGGTGTCGGGAGATACCGGTAACTATGTGTGTGTCTGTGTGTATGTGTGTGTGTGTGTGGAGGGGTGTAAACTGGAAGGACCAGTTGTAAAATGTGAAGATGCTGTAAAAAAAGAGTAAAGTTTCTTTTATTTAACGAGGCCACTAGAGCACGTTGGGTTTTTTTTATCTTTATCATCGGCTATTGGACGTCAAACATATGGTAATTCTGACACTGTTTTTTAGAGAAAACCCGCTATCGCCACATAGGCTACTGTTTTACTACAGGTAGCAAAGGATCTTTTATTTGCGCTTCCCACAGGCAGGATAGCACAAACCATGGCCTTTGTTGAACCAGTTATGGATCACTGGTCGGTGCAAGTGGTTTACACCTACCCATTGAGCCGTGCGGAGCACTCACTCAGGGTTTGGAGTCGGTATGTCCCATGATGGGTGGGAAGCGCAAATAAAAGATCCCTTGCTGCTAATCGGAAAGAGTAGCCAATGTAGTGGCGACAGCGGGTTTCCTCTCAAAATATGTGTGGTCCTTAACCATATGTCTGACGCCATATAACCGTAAATAAAATGTGTTGAGTGCGTCGTTAAATAAAACATTTCTTTCTTTCTCCCATGATGGTAACATGCAGATTGAAACATACATTATTGTTTATTTCTAACTATTCAAAATACATTTTAAAGATATAATTCCTTCTCCGCTTTCGTAAAATCATTCTCCCAAAATTTCGTTCAGACAGTCGTCTCTTATTTTGATGCCTGTAAACACATTTGTATCTACATTTGTTTTGTTGTGGCTGAATAAATGCATATGTCTTCCATCTGAATTTAGTTTTTTTAGAGGAGGGTGTATAATATGAGCGTCTAAACAATTATTATTGTGTCGAAAATACGTTAGATCCAAGTATAAAAGCATGTTTTTGTTTTCGTTATTTTGACTACGTATAAGCATTATTTTTTAAAAGGTCAACACATTTTGTGGATTCAGTATCTTTAAATTTGGTTAGAAAACTATGTTGGATACAATCCTGAAGAAATGATAGCACAAAAATAAATAATAACAAGGTCTGTGACACAATTAGATACTATGTGTTTTCAACATAATCCTAATTTCGTATACTACCATTATGTCATTTTGACCCCCTAAATGTAATTTCCTAGATGCCCAACATATTTTTTTTTCTTCTGGATTCATCCACTAAAATTATATTTAAAAAAGTATAGTTGATACAATTCTAAAAACATGCTCGCCCTTCGATAAATAAGCTTTTATTTAAATAATGGGACTTGACTATTTGACAATACAGTTTCATCACATTATATAAACTACTAGTATTTATTTCCCTAGTGTCTGACGTAGGACGGTCGGTAGCCCATATATACAGCTCGGTGCACTCATGAGGAATGAGTATCATTTCATTCCCGACAGTTAATTTAAAAGAAGAACATGCTAGCGTAAACAATAACAAAAAATACTGTGGAGAATATCGCCCAGTTTATTGAACATGCCAACACGTAGTTAGGCCACAAAATAACCCAATTTGTTAATTGATTTTTGTATCTTGCAGCATTTAGTTAGATAACTATACAAACTACATGTATATAATTTAAGGCTAGTTTACAGAATTTTGTTTGTGTTTTGTTTAACGACACAACTACAGTCATTTGTTAATAGATTTTGGTATCTTGCAGCATATAGTTAGAGAACTATAAAATGCAAGACTAGTTTACAGAAGTTTGTTTTTTGTTTAACGACACCACTAGATCACATTGATTTATTAATCATCAGCTACTGGATGTCAAGCATTTGGTAATTCTGACATATAGTCCTAGAGAAGGAATCCGCTACATTTATCCATTAGTAGCAAGGTATATTTTATATGAACCATCCCACAGACAGGATAGCACAGGAAATTGGTACTAGTGTTGTTCCAGTGATAGACAGGACTGCATCTACCACAGGCTTTGATATATGTGTATAATATATTAGTCATTGTGCACTGGCTGGAACGAGAAATAATCCAATGGGCCCCACCGACGGATATTGATCCTGAACCAACAGCGCATTAGGCGAGCGCTTTAACACAGGGCTACGATTCGCCCCTAGAACGTTACCAACTCAAAGTCAAACAAGCGTAAAGCTGAGATTCCTTTTGTCCGGTTGCGTTTGCGGCTCCGTTTACGACTCTGTTTGCGGTTGCGTTTACAATACGTTTTGAGTGAATCCATTTGACGGCAAAGTATGCGTTTATACAGCCTTTTGGCAGAAAGTCATCATTACCGCACGGCGAAACGGATGAATCGCCCCACGGAGCGATTGAAATAAGCGCATGCGGTTTCGGATAACTAAACACAAACGGACCGCACTAATGGAATCACTCTCACCTGGAACAAGCTGGTTTGATTAAACCGCACCGCACCGCAAACGGAGCCGCAAACACAACCGGACCGCACTAATGGAATCACTCTCACCCGGAACAAGCTGGTTTGATTAAACCGCACCGCACCGCAAACGGAGCCCCAAACACAACCGGACCGCACTAATGGAATCACTCTCACCTGGAACAAGCTGGTTTGATTAAACCGCACCGCACCGCAAACGGAGCCCCAAACACAACCGGACAAAAGGAATCTCAGCTTAAGACACAATGTGATACTAGTATAATATTATAGTCTATAGATTTTATTCAATTAATCAACAATTATGTCTTGTAAATGATCTGTATAGCAAAAATAGAAACAGTGACAGCCATTTTGGTTTTGTCTCTCCTGGATTAGAAACAAAATATTGAGAATGTCATCCACCATATTTGAATTCAGCATACCCAAATTATGTAAAATCAATCGAATAACAAAGCTACCCCAAAAATGCTTATCAAACTTTTGGGGGGCTTTTTCTGTTGATTTTGCACTAGGCTAAAGACCAAATTAATTTTGTGGACATCTTATAATCAGTACCAGCATTTGATTAGACCCTAACGGGCACTAATTTCTTGTAATATAAGCCTTTTTCATCCATCCATCTAGACGGTGGGACGTAGCCCAGTGGTAAAGTGCTCACTTTATGCGCTCTCTGTCTAGGATCGATCCCCATCGGTGGGCCCATTGGGCTATTTCTAGTTTCAGCCAGTGCACCACGACTGGTATATTAAAGGCCGTGGTATGTGTTATCCATCCAGCCATTGATTCCTTTACCCACCCTTCTATTGTTCACTCATTCCATACATACACCCAACACAATTTGATCATAATAAACATATTATGAAAACTTGTTTTAATTAAAGATCGAGTACATTAGTGAGATTCGAACCTGCCTTATGGATCTGCTTTGCCGTAACCGAGAAAGCGACACAAATTATCCATTAACCCAACATCTTTGCATGTCGGTACTTTTTCAACGTGTTTCTCGAAACTTTCGATTTACAACAAAAATCGGAGGCGCGTGTCAAATCGAAAATGTTCCTTTAATAGCGAAAAATAAGACTTTTATGAAGATTGATACTGGCTAATTCAGATTAGAAAGTTAGTTGGTTAAGACCTAGGTGTAAATAAATTGCTGGCTTGCACAACGTTTGAAGGTAATAAGGGAATGGCAATCGTATAGTGTGTGTTTGGGGTTTTACGCCCGCGCGGGCGTTATTCGAATTCATAAAGCAACACACGAACCGGCAGATGACACTCGGCAGTGTGTTAACTTAATGTAATCATTGAACTATACTGATGGGAAGAAATAAAGGGACGCATGGAAGGAAGGAAGGAAGGAAGGAAATGTTTATTTAACAACGCACTCAACACATTTTATTTTCGGTTATATGGCGTCAGACATATGATTAAGGACCACCTAGATATAAGAGGAAACCCGCTGTCGCCACTTCATGGGCTACTCTTTTCGATTAGCAGCAAGGGATCTTTTATATGCACTATCCCACAGACAGTACATACCACAGCCTTTGTTATACCAGTTGTAGAGCACTGACTGGAACGAAAAATAGCCCAATGGGACAATCGACGGGGATCGATCCAACACCGCATCGAGCGAGTGATCGATATGACAGAAGACAAACAGTTCGCGAGCGCTCGTCTCATGAACGCTCGGCCCCATGAACGCGCCACTACAGACTAGTAACGTTGTGTGTGTGTGGCATAAAACATAAAAACATGTAATATAATTATAATATATGACATATATGAATATATTTTATCACCTAAACATGACTATAAAAAAGTAGCTTTTCGAGTTTTCGTCCCTGACCTTGGTAATGAAACTTTACCTTTAAGCAGAGTCGTACCTTTCTTTAAAACAAGTAGCATAGACAATGCAAAAATTAATCGGGGCACAACAATAATTAAACTTAAAAAGATGTACTTTTTCGGGGGTATATTTAGGTGTGAGGGGGAGGCGGGTTGAAGGACAACTGCTCCTCGTCATACCCATCCAGGTACGACCCTAAACAAGTTAAAACATATATTGAACACTACTTTGAAACTCACCGTTATACAGATTGGTCATGAGAGTGACCGGGAGACAACAGAAGGCAACGAGAAGGTCAGAAATAGCCAGATTGACGAGGAACACGTAGGTCGCCGTGTGGAATCGTTTGTCCTTGTAGATGATGACCATCACACAGATATTCCCAAGCAGAGCCAACACAAATATAATCCCATAGGCCAGACCTAGGACGACCACCATGTACACGGGCTGTTTTATAAGACTGTAGTACGCATCATCCACAGACGCGTTCCCTTCACTAAAAGAAACATTGGTCCCGTTATACTCCAAAAACGCCATCTTATATTTCTGAAAGATGTTCAGAAAGCTATCTTTTAATCCATAGATCCTTTCCAAAGCTTTGACATAATTTACGAATTATTCGCTCAAAACGTTTTACCTCTGTATTGATACGCCACATATATATATATATATATATATGAAAGTTATATATGTATCTCCGATGAACGATCAGAGTTCTTTAGGGCATGCTTAGCATGACAACTAATGTGGTCAATGGTCACGCAAACTTAGGCCAGGCTGACGCTGACGATGTTCAGGATGTGGGCTTAACGTGCTTGTATCCAATCTGGTTTCAAACACGCCAGCGATGATAATCAAAATTGCTTCTCCGATAACCGCAGGATCCAATCGGGTTAGTGTCCGACTAATGAAATAAAAACATTCCGTACGACCCGAGGACCTGTCCGCTCATTAAAGGGTTCACAATACATAAGCTGTTAATATATGTAATTAGCTCCTGGCCCTATACCTTCCACAATACTGTCTACTCCAATCCGTTTCGTTTTTTTTTTTTTTTTGGTTTTTTTATTATTATTTCTGTGTTACTTTATCTTCCCAGCCTACCGTGAACCATTAATTAAAATCGTGATGGTATATATCGCCGACACTTATCCTCTTAAATCTCCCTGCCAGCTTTTTTGATTAAAATGACATTTTGCTTCGATGGAATTGCACTAGACAATGATGGAACTGGATGACTCTTCTTGACCACTAAACGGTCTGCTAACTAAAATTTAAACCTGTTAGGTCGATTCCGGAGGTAATGGATTTTCGCCGGCTCTACTTCATCCTGCTGATTGGCCGCGACTGTTGTTTCAAAGTTATTCGACTGAACAGAATCCAATTATTTCAATGCTGCCTTATCAGTCTTGATGTCTTTTAAGTCCACCTTTTCCTTATTTTCGTTGCCCCGGAATTGACCACTGGATAAGTCAGAGACTAGATCTGGGGTGGGCGTGCCTGAACCTTCGGGATATGGGAACGTTAAAAGAGTTTTCTTCCCTTCCAAAACGAAACGGTAAACAATGTATGGTAAAACAAAACAAAAAACCCACACACCGTCACTGCCATTACAATCCTAACTGAAGCCAGTCAAATAAGTCTTTGATCGTCGCTACTTCGCTAATAGACTTGACGGAGGAAGGCAGACGTTTACTACTTACTGCTTGTTCGTTCAGGTTTGCCAAAAGGTAGCGAACATTTTCGCCAAACTGCGGCAGCTGCGAGCTGCGCTGTTCCTGACGTTCGCCGACAGGACATATCAGTTTTTGTGGAAATAATTCATGATAGCCCAGTTCCAGCGACTGACCAATAATACGAACAACCGTGCCGGAAATTATTATTATTTACTGCTGAATGACATCCTTTTAAGCAAACAGGTTTTCTATTTTCTTAATAAAAGATAGTGTGTAAGTCAATAGTTGGAAAATATAATTATATAACCTTACTGGAAATTCTACCAGAGGAAAAAAGAAACGTTTTTATTAAAAACACTGCAAACTAAGCGCCTGTTGGTTGTAAAGCACTGGCTGAGTTATTATGTAGTGTAAAATACATTAAATTAAAAAATATATATTTATATAATAGATTGCTTACAAATGATTGCTTAAATTATCTCTTTTTTTATGGTCGAGACGTAGTCGGTCTGGGATCGATCCCCGTTGGTGGTCCCATTGGATTATTTTTCGTTGCAGCCAGTACACCACGATTGGTATATCAAAGGTTGTGGCATGTGCTATCCTGTCTGAGGGATGGTGCTTATAAAATATCCTTTGCTACTAATGGACAATTGTAGCTGGGTTTTTCCGAGACTGTCAAAATAACCAAATGTATGACATCCAATAGCCGATGATTAATAATCAATGTGGTCTAGTGGTATCGTTAAACAAAATAAACTTTAAACAAAATACATGATTATTTTTTATGTTAAAGTTACAGTTTGGTTTGACTACGACACTACTAGAGCACATTGATTTATTAATCATCTGTTATTGGATGCGACAGGGGATCTTTTATATACGTCCCCACAGACTTGGCAGGACATACCACAACCTTTCCAGTCGTAGGGTACTGGTTTCTTTCTTTTAAAGACACCGACCCTGACTAAGATACACCCTCTGCTTTTTAGATTAGCACGAAATGCATTTTGATCTATCACAACACCAAAAACCGTATGCACATGTATTGTCATGTGAAATACCCATATCGAAGGATCATTGGCTGTTTTGCGAGAGTACTTATGTGATGACAACCTCTCTCTCATCTCTCATCTCGTCTCTCGCTCCAGAGCCGTCGCTCTCTCTCGGCCCTCTCTCGTCTCTCTCTCTCTCTCTCTCTCGTCGCGTCTGTCTATTTGTCTATAGATTCTTCTGTCTGTCTGTCGTCTGTCCTGTCCTGTCTTCGAGCGCTCCTGTCTGTCTGTCCTGTCTCTTCTCTCTCCCTTCTCTCTCTCCTCTCCCTCTCTCCTCCTCTCCACTCTCCTCTCCATCTCGCTTCGCCTCCTCGTCAATCCTCTCCATCTCAGTCCTCTCTCCTATCCTCTCTCCCTCTCCTCTCCTCCCCTCCTGTCCAGTGTCGCTCTCTTCCTCTCTCTCTCTCTCTCATCCGCTCTGTTTGTTTGTCTGTATAATCTGTCCTCTGTCGATGTCTGTGTTGTTTGTGTGTCTGTCTCCTCTCGTCTCTCGATGTCTATTTGTCCTGTATACTGTCCTGTCCTTCTCGCTGTATCGCTCTTTCTCTCTCTCCTTCTGTCTATATCTATCCCTGTCTGTATCTTTGTCGGTCTCTCTGTCTCGTCTCTCTCCTCTCTCTCGCTGTCTATTTGGTCTGTATATCTGTCTCTCTCTGTCTGTCTGCCTGTCTGTCTCTCTCTCTCGCTCTGTCTCTCCCTCATACTCTATCCGTCTCTCTCTCTCTCTCTCATCTTGTTCTGGTCTGTATATCTGTCTCTGGCTGTGGTGTCCTTCTGTGTGTCGTCCTGTCTCTCTCTCTGTCTCTGTCTCCTGTCTCTCTATCTTGTCTGTCTATTTGTCCTGTATATCTTGTCTGTCTCTCTCTTCTTTCTCTCTCTCCTTCTGTCTCTCTCCCTCTCTCCCTGTCTGCCTGTTTCCCTCTATTTTTGTCCTGTTTGTCTGTCTGTCTTTCTGTCTGTCTGTCTAGCTGTCAATCACTCCTCTCCTCTCTCTTCTAATCTGTCTATTTGTCTGGATATCTGTCTGTATCAAACTTTCTCTCTTCCTTCTGTCTCTCTCCTCTATCCCTGTCTGCCTGTTACGTCTATTTCTGTCTGATTTGTCTGTCTTTACTGTCGGTCTGTCTTGTAACATGCCTATCTATCTGCCTGTCTTGTCTGTCTTGTCTGTACTGTCGGTGTATCTATCTATCATCTATCTATCTATCTATGCTATATTTCTGTCTGTTTCTGTCTACCTCTGTCTCTCTTCGTATCCTTTGTCACTGTTTGTTTGTCTGTCTCAGTCACACATATCTTATGTCTCTGATTATTATTCTGTCTCCACTCAGTTACGCCCATCATCAACCTTTCACGCTGTCTATCTTTCATTTCTATGTAATTTCGTCTGTCCACGTCTCTGTGTGTCTCTCTTTGTGTGTCTGCATCTCTCTCTGTCTGTATGTCTCTCTCTCTGTTTTGTATCGTCTCTCTCTCTAGTCTCGTATTTTCCTCTCGCCTACTCTGATCCAACCTTATAGTATCATTCTGCATCCTCTCCTCCCTCTCATCTCGTCTCCCAATCCTTCTCTCTCCCCATTCTCTCTCTCGACTCCTTCCTCTGCTCTACAGATTCTGAGACCTCGTCTAATCTCTCGCGCTCCTTACACTCACCTCCTCTTGCTCTCTTGTCAGATGTTACCTCTCTCTCTCTCTCTCATCTCACACCACACACAGCTAAAAGAAATCACCTCAACAGACAAATTTCCCATTAAACCCAAAAAAATTCCAAATCTCAAGTGTTAATATTCTATTGGTATGCTTATTGAACAATAGCTTCCGATAACTATCAGGTTTCAAACTCAGATTTCGCTCTTGAGATTTTATGCACGGTTTTAAAAATAACCACTTTCACCTCGTTCAAGCCTAGGACCGATTATAAATACCCGGTGGTATGTAGTTCCACTAGTTATGTGATTGGGATAAAGATATTTATAAGCCAATCACTTGCTAAGTGGTCGATAATCGGCCTCGTTGATGTCGTGGTTAAGCCATCAGACACAAGGCGTTGTCCCTGTAATTGGTTTCGCATCACCGAATAAATACGGCTCCATCCCAGAGCAGTTTACAATACTCGAGTGGGTAGATGTAAAGCCACGTAATACGGCCATTTCTATCTCAGTAACCAGTGGCAACTAACCCACAGTCCCTGGGACTTATACATGCCAGATAGCTGAGGGGACGGTGTCCAGGACAGCGTGCTTGGACCTGTTATATGGATATAATCACGAAAGTGAGTCGGTACACAACAAACAACTTGTCGTCTTAGCCCAGTGCACCACGACTGGTAGTCATCAAAGGCCGTGGTTATGGTGCTATCCTGTCCTGTGGGATGGTGAATATAACAAGATCCTGTGCATTGAGGGAATAACAAACAACAATGGTTATTGTGAACATTTTTTTTTTTAATTTTAATCTGGGCAATAAATGTTTGCAATTTTATTTCATCTAGTACCACTGTATCAAATAGCCCCATGTATGGGGTACTTGTAAAATAAGTACTACAATTTTACGAGAAACCATGGGTAAAATTATCCGGTTATTTTGAGCAATGAATAGTTCTACTTTCTTCGGTTAACGTTTATTTTGTTTAACGATATCAATAGAGCACATTGATCTATTAATCATCGGCTATTGGATGTCAAACATTTGGTAATTCTGACATAAAAAGCTACAGTTTGTTTCTGTGCTTATTTTCACTTCACACCACTGTGAGCACATTGATTAATTAATCATTGGACCGGTATCGAGTCCTCGTTAGAGGACAAACATTTGATAATTCTGACTCGTCTAGTCAATCAGAGGAAAACTGCTACATGTTGTTTGTCTACAGGCATCAGAAGAAAATGGACCTTTTATATGCACTTTCCCACAGACAGGTAAACACATATCACGGCACCGTTGTTCCGTGTTGGGTCGTTACACATGCGTTGGGGGGACTCAACGAGAAAAAATCCCATCAGTGTCGAATAGATACACTGAGGGTTGCTTCGATCCTGCAAACGCAAGCACATCACTCGAGCACTCACCGAGTTTGGGGCGGAAAATCCGCTACGTTTTGTCATTAGCAGCAAGGGATCTTTTATATGCATTATCTCACAGGACGAATCACATACCACGGTCTTTAATATACCGGCCAGGTTGCACTGGGTGCAATGAGAAAGAGCCCAATGGACCCACTGACGGGGATCGATCCTAGACCGACCGCGCATCAGTCGAGCGCTTCACCGCTGGCCTACGATCCGCCTCTGGCAGAACAGATGTGTAATATTATTTATATCACGCCACCGCAGAAGATAGCTGACCCACTAGTCGTATTTATAATTGTCAGCTATTATATTAAAGGCTTGTATGTAAGTCAATAATCTACCGAACATTCACCCAATCGTTTTAATAAGTATACGTGCATACACGCGAGTTGACCAACTTCAGTGAAATCGCGAATCTGGGAATCTGGATTTCTACGAAACAGATATATTATAGTAAACTCGAATATTCCTACAATTGATAAATATGGACTTTATGTGGGAAATAATTGACGTTCTATTAAAGGATGGTATCAAATTAACCTCGTGTTTCCACACATTGCTCGAATTGGTTGGGCGGGACGTAGACCAGTGGTAAAGAGCTCGCCTGATATTCGGTCGGTCTAGGATCGATTCCCGTCACTGGACCCATTGGGCTATTTCAAATTCAAACCAGTGTACCACGGCTGTCATATCAAAGGTTGTGCTATATGCTATGCTGTCTGATTAAAATAGTATAACGGTTTGACTGCACATGTACTTTCGAAATCATGTTGTACATAATACCCTCTTTTTCTCATTTCGATTGTTATTAATATACATTTGAATACAAATTTTATATTTATACATTACTATTATATTATAATTAAGTAATTGTCGCCATTATATTGTATGTATATACGAGAGAGCCTGGTAAGTTGGCAAACTTGTGCGCATTCCAATTGTTGTTTATGCAACAAAAATATGTTTTCAATTAAAAAAAATAATTAAAAAATCATGTCTGTGGGATGGTGCATACAAAATATCCCTTGTTACTAATAAAAAAATGTTGCGGGTTTAGTGGTGTCGCTAGGTAAACACAAATATATTAACAGCAGACCGCACACTAGACTTGAAATAACCTTTTTGAAACAGTTCCATGCAGGTGATGAATCCGTTCGTGCTGGATCAAGGTTTCTGGTTAATGGATCTTCCATGTTCTAGTTATACGCGACAGATGCCTGACATACAAGGCCATGTAGAGTTGATCTGTGTCGATATCCAGAGCCAAGACATTGGTTACGTGTCCAAGAAATTAGTAAGAGACAAGCAATTCATTGATCAGATCAGCGTTATGTAGTCATAATGTCGTACAAATTTACTGCCAGCAGCTTGGGGTTTTGAGCTGTTTGACATTTTAGTAAAAAAAATCCAGTACATAATATGAGAGAGAGAGAGAGAGAGAGAGAGAGAGAGAGAGAGAGAGAGAGAGAGAGAGAGAGAGAGAGAGAGGGGGGGGAGGGGGGGAGGGGAGGAGAGGGGGGGACGGGAGGGGGGTTAGGGGGGGGAGGGGGGAGTCTCGGGAGAGAGAGATAGAGAGAGAGAGAGAGAGAGAGAGAGAGAGAGAGAGAGAGAGAGAGAGAGAGAGAGAGAGAGAGAGAGAGAGAGAGAAGGTGGGATGATATCTGACTCAAACAGCCAAGAAAGATAAGGGTGAGTGATAGTCATTGAACTCAGTCTATATGTCCAATATTTTGAGCACTGTTCCTGCTTAAAAAACACCGGTCTAGGTTGGTGGTTATTGGGTTCGTACACGAGTACCAGCTCATACCCACATCAAGTTTTTGCGGCTCAACTGAAGGCAATATATAGGGTCACTACACCAATTTGTCTTGTCGTAAACTTATGAACTATCCATTAACATAATGACAATTAGTTAATGTTTGTACTCGGGACAGCGTGCTTGAACATTAAAGGGACACACCCTAGTTTTTAAACACTACAGCATATGTTTCACTATTAGAGCCGTTTATGATCACTGAAATCAAACATTACTTATATTTTATTGTTTAGATTATCCATTTCCGTACAACCGAAGTCGTTTTAGTCATTCTAATACCACATTTTTTTCATATTTTTAAAAACGCACGTGCGTTTGACAAGTAACGGTTATGGAGTCGCGTTTTAGTCTATTTTTAAGAGTATTTCAACGTCACAGACTCTTGCTTCACGGACTCTTGTTGTATCCAAATTTGTTACAGGTTTGTAAATTAACTAAACTTAGTGTCCATTTTTACGGGTCTAGGTGAAAAATTATGCCTTAGTGATTAAAAACTAGGATCTGTCCCTTTAATGAACATGGAAATATATAGATAATAACCGGTTACTGTAAGATTAAGATAGGATTTATCCTGCGACTGTTAGAAATGTGAACGCTTCAAGGCTACGCCGAGCCGCACTCGTCATTCGGCCTGAGCAGGATAACGCCGGTATCTTAACACAGTAACCGGTTATTTATTTATCCTGCAATCCACGTAATACCAAACGCAACAAAAACAACTTTACCGTTTTCCAGAATACTATGTCCACACATGTTGAATGTCTTTGCACCTACAATATCTATGCACCAAAAACAAAATTATTCTCAAATAACAACAATGTGTTTCTTATGTTTAAAATAGTTTTAAATTTTTTTTAAAAATTAAAACAGCCATCTCGAAACAAAAATACAAATTTATTAATGGTTTACTTATTATACCCAGCGTAAACTTAATTCCGCTACACAAAAAAAAAAAAAAAGAAACATAAAAAGAGAAAAAAAAGAAGAAAAAAAAGAAATTTAATAAAGAAAAAAAAAGAGAAAAAAAGAAAAAAAGAAGAAGAAGAAGAAGAAAAAGCTATATTTTTTGGTTAGAGACCATACATATAGTGATTGCGGGATTAATTGAAATGATTAAATGCCTAGAAGCGGATGTCAGTAATATACTTTTCAAGTCAGAAAAACTAACGTAATTCCTAAACTCCATAGTTTCAGAAAAAAATATTTCATCTGGTATAATATTACTTATATAGTAATGACTTTTTAATATGAAGTAAAAAAAAGCCAAAAAAGCCATTGACGTTCGCGAATGAAATCTACAACAGGAACTGCGTCATGGTAGTGTTACTGATGTCTCGAGGGTTACCCCAAACGCCGGAACGTTTCGTATTGCTTAATTGTGAAGTTGGTAACTTATCACTCTCAAGTTTCAGAAAGACGTAATAAGTCAACCTTGAAACAATTGGTTAAGCAAAATCTGTAGCGAGATTAATCATTGGTAATTGAGTGTTAAAGGGACTGTCCTGAATTTCCTGCATTGTAAGATGTTTCCGACTAATAAAATCGTTTAACGTCTACGCTTCAAATATACTTTCTTGTATATCAGTGTCGGTATATTCAATGTGTTTCTGGTCGTTTTAATACTTATAAGAAGTCCAAACTGGATTTTGTCTTCAAATTTTTTAAAATTTGGGTTTTTTTTAGGAAATAAAATGAAATTTAACCCATTACAAATACTAGAACGATCATAAACACGTTTAATATACAGCCACTGATATTTTATGCAAAGACAAAAATTTATCTGATATGTAATTACAGCCGTTAAAAAGTCTCTGTTAGTCGATAACATCTTAAAAATTTCAGCAAACACAGGACTGTCCCTTTAAGGCGCTTGTTAGTCTAAGGACGGGGATGTAATCTCGACGTCCTAAATGGCATATTTCATTTCAACTTATTTTCGTGCTGATAACCAATTAAGGTTCAAGCACGCTGTCCTGAGCACACACACACCTCAGCTATCTGGGCTGTCTGACCAGGACAGTGGGTTAGTTGTTAGTGGTTTGTGAGAGACAAGAGGCTGTAGCGGTCTTACACCAGCCCATTTATGAGTCGTTAAAACTCGCTCTGGGTGGGAGCCTGTACCGGGCTACGAACTATGTACCTACCAGTCTTATGTCCAATGGCTTAATCACGACACCACCGAGGCCGGTAAAGGGCATATACAGTATTTATAAGTACACTAACATGTTTATTATGTAGACGATCCTTTTGGTAGTTTGAAGTTCGGGGGAGGGAATGAATGAATGAATGTTTATCGACACCCCAGTATAAAAATACACATCGGCTATAATTGGGTGTCAGTGAGCATCACAGTAACCCCCCCCCCCCCCCCCACCCACCCGGACCCTTCGACCCGCGTCTGTGTTTTCTTGCAGCATGATAACTGGTCAAACAAAATTAAAATATATGCGGTAGCGCGTCAGACTCCAACAGGATAAATGGCAGATTTTACAGTGTATATTGACAGTATGACTTCCAGATACAGCAGGGAGCGCAACATAGCCCATTGGTAAAGCGATCGCTTGATGCGCGGTCGGTCTGGGATCGATCCCTGTCGGTGGGTCCATTTGACTATTTCTCGTTCCATCTAGTGCATGACGATTGGTATATCAAAAGCCATGGTATGTGCTATCATGTCTGTGGGATGTAGCGGGTTTTCTCTCTAAGACCATGTCAAGATGACCAAACGTTTGATATCATATAGCAGATGATTAATAAATCATTGTGCCCTAGTGGTGTCGTTAAACAAACTGTAACTTTAACTTTACACCAGTGGGTTCGCATTCAGCACAGTACACCGTGTTTTTCTTAAAATGTAGTTTAGTAATTCACTGAATTCTTGCAATTTGGGCATCTCGCGGTGCAATGCAAAAAACACATTAATTTATTAATCATATGCTATTGAATGTCAAACATTTGGTAATTTTGACTCGTAGTCATCAGAGGAAACCCGCTACATACAAGGGATCTTTTATATGTACTTTCCCACAGACAGAAAAGCACATACCACAGCCTTTGACCAGTTGTAGTGCACAGGATGGAACGAGAGAAAAAAAAAATCCTATCAGTTGAATGGATCCACCGAGGTGGTTCGATCCTGCCACGCAAGCACCCCAGGCGAGCACTCAACCGACTGAGCTAAATCCCGCCCCTCTTGCGACAATGATGCGATATTGCTTAAAGTTTTGCCACTGGGCTACGTACCGCCCCTTGCTTAAGAGATTCTAAGAGAACTTAGTGAATTAGGCCCTGCTTATCTCCACTCTTTGCGAATATATAGATTAGTTCACTAGTTTGCATTGCTTCTTATTTTGTTTTATTGAATACTTTCTTTCTTTCTTTTTTAATACCAACATGTAATATGAGTAATGAAAAGCTATATAATATGAAACGATATTGCTTTCCTTTTGGATTTTCCTGACTTTTATTAACGTTCAAATTGGTTTTATCAAAGCCTTTCACTTTGAACTTGTTTTGGTCACGGGCCCTCAATATATCATCCGCCTACCGAGCGATTAATTTACATTGATCGATTTGAGCAGTTAACTCACTGGTCGCCCACATCTAATGTATAGGAAAGAGGGGGATGTGCTGCCCTGCTTGTGAAAAAAAAATACAGTTGGACTACTGTCTATTATTAGATCGAATAGTGTAGTTTACGTAACGGAAACTTTTTTCACAGTGCAATATTAGTCCATGAAGTGGCGACAGCGGGGTTCCTCCCTCAATATCTGTGGTCCTTAACCATATGTCCGACGCCATGTAAATAAAATGTGTTGAGGGCGTCGCTATATAAAACATTTCCTTCCTTCCATAAGACAATCATTAATGTTCTCTATTGATGTCATTTAAAGAAAACTAAATTTCAACTTCTTTACCGACATTCTGATATATGATATTCGACTTGTTTTCGTGTTTATATCCAATTACAGCTATCTGGACTGTCTGTCCAGGACAGAGGGTTAGTAGTTAGTAGTTAGTGAGAGAGAATATGGTGTACTGGTATTACTCCTACCCATAGAGTCGTTAAAACTCGCTCTGAGTGGTAGCCGGTACCGGGCTGCGTACCCAGTACCTACCAGCCTTATGTCCGATGGTTTAACCACGACACCACCGAGGCCACCATACAAAGTATTATATAAAACATGAGGAAAGGAAGGAAATGTTTTAGTTAACGACGCACTCAACACATTTTATTTACGGTTATATGGCGTCGGGCATGTGGTTAAAGACCAAACAGATATTGAGAGAGAAAACCTGCTGTCGCCACTTCATCGGATAAAGTGTGAGATCCGACTCCATACTCGTACGTAGAAATGTTATTTTCACAGCCATGAACGCATATGTTTTCTTGCGCCACAAGACTCGCCACAATGTTAAACCACTACAATGCGGTAGGTGGCATATCAAAACAGTTGTATGTCATACATCATTTGTCTATGGAACATGGGCCATCAAAATTATATCCTTTGATGGTTTGAGTCATGTATGCAAATATTATGCGAGGGATCAATTAATGTGTGGTAATTTATCACAAATAAATGTCAACATTGCGAAATATGACATTTATAAGTCAGTAACTATGTTAATACCACAACTAAAGGCCAGTGGTTTAACCACGAAGCCACTATTTATAACCTTCTCGCACTGAAATAGTGGACATTAGCACAGAAAACGTATGGCCTCGATAGGATATATTGCATTTCCATTTCCATTGATTGATATCTTGAGGCGTTATATAATCAATAGTTTTTCATTCAAAACACTTGGCTTGAGTCATTTATTCCAGCTATTAATGTCTTGGAAGAAACTAGCTATGCGGATACTGAAACAGCTGAATGGCTAGATTAATCGGTCTTAGATTTACAGAGATTAGCGCACAAATCTGACATCAAAAAAAAGATAGAAAAAAAAGAATTAAAATTGGTTTGTTCAACGATACCACTAGAGCACTTTGATTATTTCATAATTTGGCTGTTGGATGTCAAAGATTTAGTAATTTGGACCTAGAGAAGAAAAGTTAAAAGTTTCATTTGTTCAACGACACCACCAGAGCACATTGTTTTATTAATCACGGCTATTGGTTGTAAAACAACGGGCCTCGGTGGCGTCGTGGTTAGGCCATCGGTCTACAGGCTGGTAGGTACTGGGTTCGGATCCCAGTCGAGGCATGGGTTTTTTAATCCAGATACCGACTCCAAACCCTGAGTGAGTGCTCCGCAAGGCTCAATGGGTAGGTGTAAACCACTTGTACCGACCAGTGATCCATAACTGGGTCAACAAAGGCCATGGTTTTTGCTATCCTGCCTGTGGGAAGTGCAAATAAAAGATCCCTTGCTGCTAATCGGAAAGAGTAGCCCATGAAGTGGCGACAGCTGGTTTCCTCTCAAAATCTGTGTGGTCCTTAACCATATGTCTGACGCCATATAACCGTAAATAAAATGTGTTGAGTGCGTCGTTAAATAAAACATTTCTTTCTTTCTTTCTTGGTTGTAACACCTCAGGTAATTTCGATATATAATCTTAGAGTTAAAATCAAAAGTTTGTTTTGTTTCACAACACCACTAGAACACATTCTTTTATTTCATCATCGGCTGTTGGATGTCAAACGTGTGACATAGAGTCGTAGAGAGGAAACCCGCTACATGTTTTTATTTGTAGCAAGGTATCTTTTATATGCACCATTCCCTAGATACGATAGTACATACCACGGTTTTTGATATAGCAGTCGTGGTACATTGGCTGCAACGAAAGATAGCCCAATGGGCCCACCGACGAGGATCGATCCTGGAGCGACACTGCATCAAGCAAACGCTTTACCCATGGGCTATGTCCCGCCCCGGCAGCGAAAGAGACCACCAATAACGTAAGAAGCTATGTGTCAAGAAGCCTATATGAGTTATTAGTTGATTAATTTTATAATCTTTTACGCGTTGCTTTTTGCTCCGTGTATACGCTATTTCGGATTAAGGTTTATTTCTGACGCTAATGGAGTCTAAGACACAATAGGAATCTACACGACAAAACCTCATCTAGGGTACACGTACTTTGTGTATACTTGCCCCAATAATGGATGCACGTTTACATAGGCGGTTTAGATAAAGGACATTTTGAAAGGGCTGTTTCAAAAGTGTATAAAAACATACTCGATAATACATTTACATAATAAATATTGTTAGAAATATTAATATTGGTAATATTATAAAAACATATTGCAAAACAAATTTCAAATAGAAAGATAGATTTATTTTTAATAAAAGTTGTGAGTATGACACATTAAACGAACTTTGGGAAAAGCGGCTTAATCTTTTTATTGCTGACATGCCAACATAAAATCCTAAATATTTGTTTTTATAGAGTTAATAACCTTTTCTTTATTTATGGGCTTTTGCTTTGAAAACAAATACACTCCTTCTTTTTGAACCTCACCTATTTGTACCATACTTCCTTCATATTTCTATAATACCACGTGTTGTTCTTACTACACAGACACCAACTTAAAGCCATTAATTAAAAATTAAAACGTTCCCTTCTGTTCTTTCTTTACGTTTCCCTTCTTTCCCTTCGTTTCTCCCCTATATGCTTCACCTGGCAGGCTGGTCATTAAAACTATATATGGGTATGCTTGTGCAATGTATGCCAACAAAGGAAATGTAAAAGGTATGTAACTACCATCTACTATATCATATATATGTTTATATACATGTCCTGTATTTCTTACACAACCGTTGGTGAGAACACCATGCGCTATGTTTGGTTACACATAGTTGTTAACACATGCATGTGTGTTAACAATTTCAAGACACACGCCCGGCTGCTCCTAGGTGAGGACAAGGTCACCGATGTCATACGTCTAATGAAAAACTACACGATGGAACTCAATTAGACTGTTACGTATAGTTAACCTGACATTCTGAGCGATTTACCACTAGCATACGTCCCGTCACCTGTCAGTAAAGAAGTCGTATATTTCCGTACACGGTTTCTTTGATTTTCCGTCGGGACAAATTGTCTACTGTTAAGTGGTTTTCAAATGGCTTCCTTGTCAAGCTCTGGCATTTAGAACAGCTCAGCACATTTTAAACTGCGGTTACGCGGTATCTAGCATAGCTATTTCGTGTCTACGGTTATTGCGATATTTAGTCCAGGTAGTGAGATTTAAAAAACAAAAAAAAAAATAAAAAAATAAAAATAAAAAAACAAACAAACCCAAAACAACACACACAAGAAAAACCATACACACAAAAAACACAAAAAGCCCCACAAAAAACACAAAAAATCCCAACCGATATCAGAAGAAGTTTGTTTTGTTTAACGACACCACTAGAGCACATCAATTAATTAATCATCGGCTATTGGATATCAAACATTCGGTAATTCTGACATGTAGTCATCGGAGGAAACCCGCTACATGTTTCCTAATGCACATTCCCACAGACAGGGTAGTACATACCACGGCCTTTGATATACCAGTCATGGTGCACTGGTTGGAACGAGAAATAGCCCAATGGGCCCACCAATGGGGATCGATCCCAAACCGAGCGCTTTACCACTGGTCTACGTCCTGTCCCCCCACATGCTACTATGTAGCAGAAATGTATCTATTATGGATACAACAAAAAAGAAGAAGAAAGAAATGTTTTATTTAACGGCGCACTCAACACATATTTATATGGCGTCAGACATATGGTTATGGACCACACAGATATTGAGAGAGGAAAGCTGCTGTCGCCACTTCGTGGGCTACTCTTTTCGATTAGCAGCAAGGGATATTTTATATGCACCATCCCACAGACAGGGTAGTACAAACCACGGTCTTTGATATACCAGTCGTGGTGCACTGGCTGGAACGAGAAATAGCCCAATGGGCCCACCGACGGGGATCAATCCCACACCGACCTATTATGGATACTTTGCCACAAACAAGACACATACGAGAGTCATTCTGACATATCGTTAAAATACTGAATATATAATAATAATAATAATAATAATAATAATAATAAATAAATAAATAAATACTACTACTACTACTACTAATACTACTACTACTACTAATAATAAATAAATAATAATAATAATTAATAATAATAATAATAATAATAATAATATTTGTTTTATTTAACGACATAACTAGAGCACATTGATTTATTCATCATCGGCTATTGGATATCAAACATTTGGTCATTCTTTACATAATATGATAGTCTCATAGAGGAAACCCGCTACACTTGTTCTATTAGTAGGAAATGGTCTTTTATATGCACCATCCAACAGTCAGGATAGCACATAACACGGCCTCTGATATACCAATCATGGGGCACAGGCTGGAACAAAGCATAGCCCAATAAGCCCACCGGTGAGGATCGATCTCAGACCGACCGCGCATCACGTCAGAGGCTCGTTCCACGGAGCGATCTTAAAAAGGGATTTAGCTCAGTCTATTGACTGCTCGCTTGAGGTGATTGCGTCGCAGGATCGAATCACATCGGTGGATCCATTCAACTGATTGGTTTTTTTCTCGTTCGAACCATTGCACCACAACTGGTCAAAGGCCGTGGTATGTGCTTTTCTGTCTGTGGGAAAGTGAATATAAAACATTCTTTGCTACATCGGGAAAAATGTAGCGGGTTTCCTCTGATGACTACGTGTCAAAATTACTAAATGTTTACGAAAAAGCCGATGATTAATTAATGAATGTGCTTTAGTGGTGTCGTTAAACAAAACTTTGTTTGGTCTTTACCGCTGGGCTACGTACCGCCCCGGACACATATGAGAGTCATTTCGACATATTAATATACTGATTAAGACCAAAACCACTTAAAAGGGTGTCACGGGATCCTATAATACCCGTAACTGAACAAAACACGATTATCCAAATATCTCTCGTAACTGTATATCTATTAGATCTCTCTGTATCGGGCAGGCAACTACCCGAGTGGCTCGGCTCTAGGAGTAATCAGAGATAAGATCTGATATAAATATATATATGTAGCACGTGTAGTTCACTAGAAAACACAACAAAACACAATACACTTTGGAATCTGTATTAACTCTAACGCTGACAAATGTACTTGCCGCAGTAGTTAATTAACAACAACAATATAATAACAACCCAGAGCTAATCACTTAGTTAGTTAATCACTAGGTGTCTAGTTTACACAATATTCTAATCACTTCACCGTGATACAACACACACACACGTGTGATAATTGAGAAACGCTGCCAGGAGAACTTAATTAATAAAGGAATTACAACTCTATTCCTAACTGGTTAATTTTTAATTAACCCTTAAATACTCATTCAGTAACCTTGTAATACAGAATTAATACTGGTACATATCACAATAAAGACAATAACCTACAGTTTACCTAGGTCCTCTAGGATGACCGGCTAAGCTTTATCTTACCAAATATTCGTATAAAAATATTAGAACAGTGAAGCCTACAATTTACTTCGTCAGATTACACGAGACACTGTCTAAAGAATATTGGTATAATACAGTATTAAAATATTTAAAGTCACATCAATCACATCAAGGTTATACAACAGAGCAGAAATATATAGTTACCAAGTCCGGTCTGAACTAATATAGTTCGTTCAGTTGAACCACGTCCGTTCCCCTGGATACTTCCAATGTTTCTCCCCGATATATCTAAAATCCTATCTATTTATTCAAAAAATCTCAGACTAGTCCGGAGACAGCGAATATCGCCTGGGGGCACAACGCGGTACCTCAAATATCATGTGATATTTCCACAACTCCCAGAGACGGTATATTTTCTTTGATGGCCAGACAGACCGTCGCCAGTTCGCTAGAAATACCCCGGTCGTAAACCGAACTACCGGAGGTATTACGTAACCACTGTGCCCACCTGGTCTAAGTGCATATTGGGACGCAGGACTACCACCGTCGCGCGGGGGTATTACGTAACCAAGCTGCACACAGCCCTCTAAAATAATTAACATCGCCACAGGCGAAAAGAATAATAGCATGTTCCGTCACAAAGGGCCACTGACGACAATTGATCCTACGACCCGTTGGCCCGCAGGTTGGGTGCACGACCGTTGAGCTACATTCGGCCTCGTTTGACATTTAACAGTGATCTGCCGATTAATTAGTTTCGTTTAGTAATATGGGCTTTCCTAATTGGAAATCAGACACTTTATTTTAAGCTCTGAGACCAGGCAGACTGATCGGATATTTATTATAGCTATTAACTTTTAGAAGAAAATAACTCTTTCTGTATTAAAGCAGCTCAATAGTTAGATTTATCGGTCTTTGAAACGTCATTTGTTTCACGAAACCAACATTAAAATAATAATAATTCGTGCAAGACATGCATTCAAAGCTTTGGGGAATGTAATGAAAGAAAGACATGTTTTATTTAACGACACACTCAACACATTTTATTTACGGTTATATGGCGTCAGACATATGGTTAAGGACCACACATATTTTAGAGGAAACCCGCTGTCGCAACTTCATGGGCTACTCTTTCCGATTAGCAGCAAGGGATCTTTTATATGCACCATCCCACAGACAGGGTAGTAGCCTACATACCACGGCCTTTGATATACCAGTCGTGGTGCACTGGCTGGAACGAGAAATAGCCAAATGGGCCCACCGACGGGGATCGATCCCACACCGACTGCGCATCGAGCGAACGCTGTACCGCTGGGCTACGTCACGCCCCGGAATGTAACGATATATTTATGCTACTTTATGGCAGTGTAATATTTTCAAAAACAATTTAAAGCAATTGGACAAGGTGAATGCTTAGATATATTGGTATTTGCTTTATCAAGATTAGCTCATATTTGAATCGGATATTTTAGTCATTTATTTCAGAAGACCAACATAAAAAAAAGTTCGTGCAAAAGACACGCTAAAAACATTCCTAAAGCTTTGGGAAATGTAATGATTTATATATATTTTGAAAAACAAGTTGAAACAAGTGGAAACGGTGAACGGTTAGATATATTGGTCTTTACTTTATTAAGATTAGAGCACATTTTAATCGGATATTGGTCATTATTTCAGAAGACCAACATTAAAAAGAATCATTCGCGCAAAAAACACGTATTGCTAAAGAAAATTCCAAAGCTTTGGGGAATGTAGTGCTTTATATCTGCTACTTTATGTCAATGTAACATTTTGAAAAACCGTTTGAAATAATTAGAACAGATGAACGGTTAGATATATTGGTCTCTGTTTTATCGAGATTAGCTCAGATTTGAATCGGAAATGTAGTCATTAATTTCCGAAGACCAACACTGAAAAAAGGTTTGCGCAAACGACAGGCGTTGCTGAAATGATTTCCAACGCTTTGGGGAATGTAATGATTTATATATGCTACTTTATGTCAGAGTAATAATTAGAAAACAGTTTGAAACAATTGAAACAGATTTATTGTTCTTTGCTTTATCAAGATTAGCTCACATTTTAATTGAATTTGTCGTCATTATTTTTTTTAGGAGATGAACATATAAAAAAGGATCAAGGCATGTTCAAAGAATTTCCAAAGCTTTGGGGAATGCAATGATTTATAAATGCTTTCTTTATGCCATTGTTATATTTTGAAAAACAAAGCGTTCTTTTCATCTACGGCTCACATTTGAAAATGTTTGTTTTCAGGACACGAACATTAAAAACAACGAACAAGACATGAGGTCCTCAAAGACTTTCCAAAGCCTTGGAGAATGTAATGTTTATGAATGATTTATGAATGCCATTGTTATATTTTGAAAAAACAAAGTGTTCCTGTCATCTACGGCTAACCATATACAATTTACATCACGGACGTAATGAAATTCTTGTCTACCAGACATCATCTCAAGAGTCTGGAGATATAATGACGAGATTTTAAACCCGCTTAGAAATGAGATACCATTGATATTTTAATTCAGATCTGCGTACACATAACATCTGCAATGTCATTTATTGTTACTTGTGTTTGCTATTTTAGTATATGATTCGAAGGTTATACATCAATATTCCTAAAGTGTTTGGTACTTACAGACCCGTGTTTATCGGTAAAGTGATAGAACCAGGGGTTAGCAGGCCTGTGTCTAGAAATTATACAGGGGGGTCTAGATTATGGCGAGCAAAATGTATAGGAGTGATGCTCCCCAAGAAAATACATTGCAAAAAGTTTGCTTGGGCGGGGTAGGGAGTGGGGGGGGGGAGGGGGTTGAGGTGATCAACCCATGAAAGCCACGCCTTGCTCACATGCCTGGTCAGCGGTGGAGCTAATAAAACCCCAACAAACAATACAATTTATGATCAATTTAGTTATGTCATGCTTCGTCGAGCAATGTTCGTCACTAAACACGGATATCAAAGACCTGTGTATCAATACTAATTTTAAAAACAGGATCCAGAGATCAAACGGCAACGGATCAACCGTAGCGCACTGTAGTGGTGTTTTGAAGTGTGTGTGTGTGAGGGGGGAAGGGCGGGGGGCAATGGAACATGTATGGAATGTCTATGGAATACTGCAAATAAAACATCCCTCTGATGACAATAGGAAGGGGCAGCCCGCTTGCGAATCGACTGCGGGTTTCCTCTCTAATGATCTGCAAGGTGTTTAATAATATCTCCGACGTCATATATCCGTAGTTAAGTTGAGTGACCGTTAAAGAAGACATTCTATCAATTTCCTTCAGATGTAGCTAGGAAAGGGACGATGCTTGCTTGCTTATTTACCCACTCAAAACCATCAAAACACATTCACACCCACCCACCCACCCCTACACAAACACACTTACACACACACACACACACACGCACGCGCGCGCGCGCACACACACACACATACACACACACATACACACCAATGTGTTCCCATAAGTTTAGATGTACGAGGTGTTTCAAATGTTGAGCCTCATAGTGAGAGAGTACACACAAGGTTCTTATTCCACATGGTATTTTTCTACATAATCCCCATTTGGATCGCGGCATACAAGTTTGCTTTGTTTAATGACACCACTAGAGCACATGGGTTAATTAATCATCGGCTATTGCATGTCAAACATGTGGTAATTCTGACAGCGCTGGCATGTGCAAGTGAGCCCAAGCAGCCCGACCAGGATTGGTAGCAGGCGAGGGTTGATTTTGGTGCTATTGAATATGCAGATGTCCCGTAGGATTAATGCCTAATAGAAAATAGAAATTAGAAATTTGTTCCAGATAATGCTGACGCAATTGAAAATGGTTGATTTGACTTAGTTGATCGAAAGGTAGCTTCTTACTGACACCATTTGGGATTGGGTACAGTGAGCCGGTATTCTCTTGCGGGTTCAGGAGCTGTCACGGGGATCCTATAATACCCGTAACTGAATAAAACACGATTATCCAAATATCTCTCCTAACTGTATATCTATTAGATCTCTCTGTATCGGGCAGTTTATACCCGAGTGGCTGGGTTCTAGGTATAATCAGAGATAAGTTCTTATATAAATATATATATATGTGTTTTGTTGTGTTTTCTAGTGAACTAAACGTGCTACATATATACATATATATATATATATATATATATATATATATATATATATATATATACATATATATATATACATATATATATATATATATACATATATATATATATATATATATATATATATATATATATATATATATATATATATATATATATATATATATATATATATAGCACGTTTAGTTCACTAGAAAACACAACAAAACACAATACACTTTGGAATCTGTATTAACACTACGCTGACAAATGTACTTGCCGCAGTAGTTAATTAACAACAACAATATAACAACAACCCAGAGCTAATCACTTAATTAGTTAATCACTAGGTGTCTAGTTTACACAATATTCTAATCACTTCACCGTGATACAACACACACACGTGTGATAATTGAGAAACGCTTCCAGGGGAACTTAATTGATAAAGGAATTACAACTCTATTCCTAACTGGTTAATTTTTAATTAACCCTTAAATACTCATTCAGTAACCTTGTAATACAGAATTAATACTGGTACCTATCACAATAAAGACAATAACATACAGTTTACCTAGGTCCTCTAGGATGACTGGCTAAGCTTTATATTACCAAATACTCGTACAAAAATATTAGAACAGTGAAGCCTGCAGTTTACTTCGTCAGATTACCGGAGACACATAATATTGGTATAATACAGTATTAAAATATTTAAAGTCACATCAATCACATCAAGGTTATACAACAGAGCAGAACAATATATTTACCAGTCCAGTCGGACAACGCTCCCCGGGAACCTTCCAATGTTTCTCTTCGATATCTCTAAAATCCTATCTATTTATTCAAAAATCTCAGAGACAGCGAATATCGACTGGGGGCACAACGCGGTACCTCACCTATCATGTGATATTTCCACAACTCCCAGAGATGGTATATTTTCTTTGATGGCCAGACTTACTGTCGCCAGTTCGCTAGAAATACCCCGGTCGTAAACCGCACTACCGGAGGTATTACGTAACTACTGGCCACATGGCCTCCACACCTGGTCTAAGTGCATATTGGGATGCAGCTCTACCACCGTCGCGCGGGGGTATTACGTAAACAAGCTGCACACGGCTCGCTAAAACAATTAACATCGCCACAGGCGAAAAGATAAGAGCATGTCCCGTCACAGGAGCGCGGGAGAACAATTTAACTGGTAACATCGTCTTCATTCATATTACATTCGTATAACGTTAGGCGCAGAAAACCAGACTAGCAAGTGGTCCCGAGCGCTGCACGACATACATGTCTGATTGTGATCACTAGACACATTGCACCGTCACTTACGTGTCTGTCTGCGATCAGAGGCCTAATTAACTAAACTCTCGCAACTTTGCAATCTCGCAGTGCAATGCTAAAAGACTTGCAAAGAGGATGATTTGTTGTCTAACAGAGCCTAAGAGACCTTTGCAAATTAGGCCCCAGGTCCACAAATAAATGAACCTTTCGACATAGATAATCGCTTGGCAGTAGAGGTAGAGGTAGAGGTAGAGAGAGAGAGAGAGAGAGAGAGAGAGAGAGAGAGAGAGAGAGAGAGAGAGAGAGAGAGAGAGAGAGAGAGAGAGAGAGAGAGAGAGAGAGAGAGAGAGAGACAGAGACAGAGAGACAGAGAAAGAGAGAGACAGATACAGAGAGAGAGGCAAAGAGAGAGGGACAGAGACAGATAGGGGCAGCGAGAGAGAGGGGGGAGGAGAGAGAGAGAGAGAGAGAGAGAGAGAGAGAGAGAGAGAGAGAGAGAGAGAGAGAGAGAGAGAGAGAGAGAGAGAGAGAGAGAGAGAGTATAGGACCATAAATGCGCTTGTTTGTTTTGGATCATTCGGCTATTTATGCAAATATTTTAACAAACTTCCTTGTTGGTAAGGTGCTTCCGTATTTATTTAGTTCATGTCTTACATACACTCGACCAACTCTTAACCCAGCCTGTTGGCGATCAAACTCGTCCACGAAAAACATCCAATTAACGTCAGTTCTGACGGACAAACATATTGACATTAAGTGTGAGACTAACATACGTCATAAACACAAATTCAACATCACATGATTAGTAAACTGTGATATGTCATTAAGTGCTTTACTCGCCTATGAAACTCACGTAAGTGTAAACTTCAACGGAATAAATTTAAAACGAGGACGCCAATATCACCAGATACCGGCCTCATGTGGTGCTGTTCTTAATCCATGAACCTCATAGGCGGTGTGTACTGGTTTCCAACCAGCGACTTTCAATGACTGAATTGGGAGATGTAAGCATACGAAAACAAGAAAGGGGTGAGGGTGGGAAGGGGTAGTTACCCCCTCTCCTAGTACTGGAGCAAAACCTCAAAATCGGGGGCAAATTATAGAGATATTCGGGCAAAATGTGCTAACCTGAGACCTTTTTACCATGATGTATTTGCATCATTATTCCCTAAGCATTAGTTACAATCCTCGTAGGAATGCTTAGCGATTCGTTCTCAACGTAAGATGTTTCCGACTAATAACAGATTTTAACGTCTAAAAATATTTTCTTGTTTCGAATAACAGTGTCTGTATATTCAATGTGTTTTTGGTTGTCTTAATATTTGTAAGAAGCCAAAACTAGATTTTGTCTTAAAATCATTTCGTATGCACGAAAAAAAAAAACCTCAATATTTTAGGAAATAAAATGAAATTTAACCCAGTACAAATACTACAACGATCAGAAATACGTTTAAAATACAGCCACTAATATTTTATGCAGAAAAATATATTTGACATACAGTCGTTAAAAGTCTTTGTTAGTCGATAACATCTTGAAAATTGCAGCAAACTCAGGACTGTCCCTTTAACCCCTGCCCTGAACAAACATACCAGATAGATGAGGTATGTGCAAAGAGGGCAGCAGAGTGCTTGAACCTTAGCTGATTATAAGTACGAAAAGTAAACTGAAATAAATACCATCACTAAAGCACATGCATATGCATTGTATACGTTATACTGCAATTTTAAAGTCTAGACTCAGCGCTTTAATAAAGTCTCGCCATCTAAATAGCCTGCGGTTGAGGATCAGCAGACGCTGTTCTGGAGTCTGGACGTAACGTAAAGTAGAATAATATACTACCATTATAGATACACCAAGAGTGCGAATGTCGTTAATCTTGATACACGGGGGCGGGCGTAGCCCAGTGGTAATGCGCTCACTTGATGCGCTGTCAGTTTCGGGATCGATCCCCGTCGGTGGGCTTGTTGTGCTATTTCTCGTTCCAGCCAGTGCACCACGACAGGTATATCAAAGGACGTGGTATGTGCCATACTGCCTTGCTACTAACGGAAAAATGTAGCGGATTTCCTCTCTAAGACTATATGTTAAAATTACCAAATAGTTGACATCCAATTTGCGATGATTAATAAATCAATGTGTTCTAGTGGTGTCGTTAAACAAAACAAACTTTATTTTTCATTATTAGACATTCTAATTGACCTTATGTATTCATTTATTGTTAGTTTTTAATAATTATAGTATTTAGGTCCGACAGTTTTTTGTTCGCGGCAAAATATTTAGCTTTTCGAACCGAATATACGGCAAGAATTTCAACCATTTTCGACCCTGATATTAGAAGATAACACAGTGTTCGTGATACGTCTCTTAACAGAAAGTTTCTATTCTGAACCTGAAAGACAAAATAATTGACACTCGCATCTTTGCATAAGACAGAACCTAAGATGTTTTAAGGTGAAAACGATAAGCTCCTATGCACCACTGTCAGGTGTTTCGAGTATTGTCGGAACGCAAACATTCACAAGAAGGCTACATTCTTTCCATCTCATGATTTTGATAAATCGTAGCCGCATTTCTTCACAAGACAGAATAGAATAGATGTTTAACGACACCCCAGCACGAACAATACATCGCCTATTGGGTTACAAGACAAAGCGGGGTGGCTAGTAGTAATGAAAGTGAATGGCAGACAAAGATGGAGACAGCGATTTGTGCCAAATTTAAAGACCAAATCTTAAAATAGCAAACAACAACCCAGTATACATTTTCGTCCTCCAGACACTAAATAACTGTTAACATTTTGCAAACAACCGCATTAACCAACACGTAACACGAATAAACTCCACAATAACAATATAAATTTCAAATGAAATCTGAAAATTCTTTATGTTGTGAATTTCTTTTGGCTTTCGTTACACTATATGTACCAAAATCGTCATTAGCTCTATAATCCTTTAGCTCTAGGCAGATCATTTTGCTACAGTAACTGGTCGTATAATCGGGGTCCTGCAGATTACAGAGTGACAGGGTGCATTACTAGTACTAACCAGTACAAGGAGGGCAGACAGGACAGCCACTGGCAAGGTGCGGACGTGCTCAACTTTAAGTGGATTATGGACGCGCTAATACTTTTGTTGTCCTCTCCCGACTGTCATCAGTATGTGCTGCTCTACGACTGGTATATACTATCACAAGCCGCTGGGCAGGTGCTTATAAACGACCGTAGAGGATAGCCTAATGAAGTGACAGTTGGTTTGTTTTCGTTTTGATATTAACATCAGTCCAAGACTCGTACTTTGAAAGTCTAAACCATTCTTACCAGTTCTCTCACCTACTCATTCGCATCATCCCCCCCCCCCCCTCTCTCTCTCTCTCTCTCTCTCTCTCTCTCTCTCTCTCTCTCTCTCTCTCTCTCTCTCTCTCTCTCTCTCTGTCTCATTCTCTCGCATTCTCTTTCTCCCTCTCTCTATCCCCTCTCTCTCTCTCTTTCATTATCTCTCCCTCAGATACCCCCTCTGTGTGTGTGTGTGTGTGTGTATATATATATATATATATATATATATATATATATATATATATATATATATATATATATATATATATTTATATATATATGTATGTCTCTCTTTTTCGCTCTATCTATCTCTGTCTCCATATCTCTCTCCTTTTCGTGGTCCGTTTCTTCTCCATTATCAGTTTACAAATCATCAGCTATTGGATGTCAAATATTTGGTAACTTAAACATTTGATAATTTTAACATAGTCTTAGAGAGGAAACATACTGTTTGCAAGGGATTTTTTGTTTGGCCTAATGAACTAATTTTAAAACGAAGACGCCAAATTCACCCGAAACCATCCTCGGTGGTGTATTGTCTAATACATCGACCTTATAGACGGTGTGTTCTGTTTTCAGACCACGGAAATGACTCTCACCCAGAGCTAATAGTAACGAATGAATTGAAAACTGTATAAGGCAACTACACAGACGTCTCTGTCACCGACTACCAACCATTAACCCTTGCTCATAACAAACACACCAGATAGATGAGGTATGTGCCAAGAGAGCAGTAGAGTGCTTGAATCTTACTTGCATATAAGTATTAAAAGTAAATTGGAATAAATACATTCACTAAAGCACATGCATATACATTGTATACGTTATATTGCAATTTTAAAGTCTAGATGCAGTGCTTTAACACAGTTTCGCAATTAAATTTAATAGCTAGCGGTTGAGGATTGCAGGCGTTGTTCTCGAGTCTGGACTTGTGTAAAGTAAAATAATATGTTACCACTATACACATACGCCGAGATTGCAAATAATGTTACTCTTGATACACAATAAGACCACACATGGCAGCTAAAATAAATTGTATATAGTCTTCATATGTGCTTTTTTAACATTAAAGCACAGTTACACTGTACTTTCATGATTAGACATCATAAATTGACCTTATGTACAGGAATAACATTTCTGGCGGTGTAGGCGCCAACTTTTGCGTAAATGTTTTATAGCGTTAAAGTTTGGTGATTAGGTCAGTTCCTCATAAACTATATGTCCTTGGTCAATAAACATTAGTTTATAGTTGCATCTAAGGACGTTCATCACAACTGTTAGTTTTTAATAACTATAATTTTTAATCATGTTAGGTCCGACAGGGTTTGGTTCGCGCCAAGAACTATGTAGCTTAACGATCCGAATACACGGCAAGAATTTCGACCAATTGCAACCCTGACATAATAACATAAAACATTGTTCATGATACGTCTCGTAACAGATATTTACCATTCAGAATCTGAAAGACAAAATAATTAACACATCAAAACTTGCATCTTTGCACAAGACAGAACCTAAGATGTCTTAAGGTCAAAACAATAAGCTCCTACGCACCACTGTCAGGTGATTCGACTATTGTCGGAATGCAACCTTTCACTAGAATGTTACATTGTTCTTAATTCATATTTACGAAGGCTTCCTCTTTGAAGATTGTTTTTGACACAGCCCCATTTCTTCAAAACACAGAGAGGAGTGACTAGTAGTAATGAAAGTGAATGGCAAACGGAGATGGAGACACCAACTTGTGCCAAAGTTAAAAGTCGAACCCTAATATTGCAAAATAACAATCCAGTATACATGTTCGTACTCCAGACACTAAGTAACCGTTAACAGTTTGCAAACGACACCTAACAAAAATAAACTCCACAATAAATGTATAAATTTCAAATGAGTAGCCTTGAAATCTAAATAGTCTTTATGTTGTGAATTTCCTTTGGCTTTCAGTATATATGACACTACCGAAATCGTTCTAGCGCTATAATCCTTTAGCTCCAGGCAGATCATTTTGCTACAGTAACAGGTCGTATAATCGGGGTCCTGCAGATTACAGAGTGACAGGGTGCATTAGTAGTACTAACCAGTACAAGGAGGGCAGACAGGACAACAACTGGCAAGGAGCGAACGTGCTTAACTTTGAGTGGATTATGGACGCGCTAATACTTTTGTTGTCCTCTTCCAACGGTCATCAATATGTGCTGCTCTACGACTGGTATATACTATCACAAGCCGCGGGGCAGGTGCTTATAAACGACCGTAGAGGATAGCCTAATGAAGTGACAGTTGGTTTATTTTCGTTTTGATATTAACATCAGTCCAAGACTCGTACTTTGAAAGTCTAAACCATTCTTACCAGTTCTCTCACCTACTCATTCGCATCATTCTCCCTCCCTCCCTCCATGCCCCCCTCTCTCTTTTTCTCTCTCTCTCTCTCTGTATGTGTGTCTTTCTGTCTCTCTGTCTCTGTCTGCCTGTCTCTGTCTGTCTGTCTGTCTGTCAGATCCTAGAACAGCATTTGTAACGATACATAAACTACAGTTTAACCCAAAGTCTAGACTTGTGGCTTTATTGACGTCTAATCAATACAAACAGCATGCAATTAAAGTCACACCTTGAGTTGTACGTTCGTGTCTTAAAGTGATTACTGTCATTGGAATGATTTTGTTCAACTTCATCCTTCAGATATTTGTGAAAATTCGGATTCTATCGTTTTATATAAACACACCATTTTATATATAAGGGTCTCTCTTTTTTGTCTAACCCAACAATGTAATTATAAATGTCTGAAGATTGTAGAGCAAAAGCTGCATATCCATAGCACTGGGTCTAGCAAAGATTACTAAAGTTTCAATCAGTGCTTTAGTTTTAACATTATTTGCAATACGACAGGAGAAATGAGAGACATTTGTATGAAATGGCACAAACATGAAAAGTCAATGTTTGTTTTTGTTTAACGACACCACTAGAGAACGTTGATTTAATAATCATCGGTTATTGTATGTTAAACATTTGGTATTTTTTAGACATATTCTTAGACAGGAAACCTGCTACATTTTTCCATTAGCAGCAAGGGATCTTTTGTAAGCACCATCCCACGGACATGATAACACATACCACGACGTTTGATATACCAGTCGTGGTGCACTGGCTCGAATGAGAAATAGTCCAATGGGCCCACCGACGGGGGTCGATCCCAAACCGACCGTTTATCAAGCGAACGCTTTACCGCTAGGCTACATCCATCCCCGACCCGGGCGGGCAGAACTGTTATATTTCTGTGCGTGTTTGTGACCATCAGGTTTCTTATCTAGGAGGCGGGATGTAGCCCAGTGGTAAGTCGTTCGTTTTATGTGCGGTCGGTTTGGGATCTATCCCCGTCGGTGGGTCCATTGAACTACTTCCTGTTCCAGCCAGTGCACCAAGACGGCATTAAGACTGGAGAAAAACCGAAACCCTTATATGAAATGGTCCAAACAAGTAAAGTTAAAGTTTGTCTTTGTTTAAAAGGACATTCCTGAGTTTGCTGCATTGTAAGATGTTTCCGCAAAATAATATTTCTACGATTAAACTTACATATTAAATATATTTTCTTGTTTAGAATATCAGTGTCTGTATATTCAATGTGTTTCTGGTTGTCTTAATATTTGTGTGAAGCCCACACTAGGAAATAAAATTAAATTTAACCTAGTACAAATAGTAGAACGATCAGAAACACGTTTAATATACAGGCACTAATATTTTATGTAGAAAAATATAATTGATATGTAATTACAATCGTTAAAACGTCTCTGTTAGTCGATAACATACTAAAAATTGCGGCAAACTCAGGAATATCCCTTTATCCACGACACCACTAGAGCACATTGATGGTGCATAAGAAAAGAGCCTTTGCTACTAGTGGAAAAGTGTAGCGGGTTTCCTCTCTAAGACGATATGTCAAAATTACCAAATGTTTGACATCCAATAGCCGATTATTAATAAATCAATGTGCTCTAGTGGTGTCGTGTTGCTTATCTAGAACTAGATTAACTGTCCAAAGCCACTGATTAAATAACGTACTCATCTGAGTATCGTTAAACAAATCCTCCTATGCATGGACATTTCGTTTGCGATTATAGATGTTTCTGACCATATCGTATTTTGTTTTTACATTTTGCGATAAAATTCGACCTTTTGACCAACCGACATTCATTGCAAATCTGATTTCCTGTAGCAAATTACCATTGGGAATGCAGGTGTCCATTTAGCGAGGCATACTTAAAAGTTGCGGCAATATTTCAGCATGTAAAATGGATTTACAGAATTCTGTTATCTTTCTGTGACGCGTTATTCTTCGGTTTCCTAGAGATCTTATTTACAAAGAGTATCAAATTCAAAAGCACTGAATGTGAATGCACAACGTCTGGCTGGGTAGAACGGATTTTACTGTTGAATTCCAGTCAGAAAAAAAGAATTATATTATGCATGTGTAGCGTATGGAAACACATTTGAAATACATATCTTTCTGACTTTATCTTCTGCAGCGTATGATATTCCGTTTGCGTCATAACCTACACTAAATGCTAAAACTCATAAAAAAATTAAATAATAATTTTTTTTTTTTTTTTTAGCTTTTAAACCCATACAAACCCGCATAGCATTTGTTTTTACAAAAATAGAAGAAAAAAAGAAGAAGATTTATTTGAATAAAAAATGTTTATTAGCAAATTACAATCAAATTATATAGATTAAATCTCATTTTTAATACAGAGTGCAAGAAGGAAGGAAATGTTTTTATTTGACGACACACTCAACACATTTTATTTACGGTTATATGGCGTCGGACATATAGCTAAGGACCACACATATATTAAGAGAGGAAACCCGCTGTTGTCATGTCATGGGCTACTCGTTTTGATTAGCAGCAAGGGTTCTTATGTATATACCATCCCACAGACAAGATAGCACATACCACGATCTTTAATATACCAGTTGTGGTGCACTGGCTGGAACAAAAATTAGGGCCCACCGACGGGGATGGATCCTAGAAAGACCGCGCATCAAGCGAGCGCTTTACCACTGGGCTACGTCCCGCCCTTCGTCTTAAAATATAACATTCCTTTCAGTCTTTTATCAATTAATTCAGCCCCCACCCCCCACCCCACACCCCCACCCACCAAACACACTCCCATCCTTACATTTATACTCTTCAAAAAAAGTAGGGGAACTCTAATAAGGATTTACTATTGCCAAAATTGTAAGGTATATTAGCAGTGGGAAATGGTTATATGATAATAGTAAATTAATTGGGCAAACATTACAACCAATAGTTCAGTATTACAGTAGGTTTTATGACCACCAAAGATCTTGAAGGACGATTGGGGTCAGAAGTGAAATTTGAAAGTTGACGTTTTTTATCAGTAAATCGCAAATTCAACCTCTAATGGGGGTTACAGCCTCCATAGTGGGGATGGTGGTGCACAAGCCATAGTTTTACCTTTATTAAAATAGAGTAGGACCAAGCAAACCAAAACAAAAATCCAACACTAAAAAAAGTAAATAATTGTTTTTGTTTTTTGTGGGTTTTTTTTTTTTTTAAATCCGTACATTGTTGTCCTCCGGTGGGCCTGTAGAAACCTAAATTCTGAAAATATAAATATGTCTTGACACTTTATGTGACTTTAGGCAATGTATTCACCGCTAAGGCTTTGTCTTAATTAAGTAATTGAAGCTCTTTGTAAGATAAACTGCTCGTATTTCAAACGTGGGTGTTCGTTTGATGACGAAGCCTTGTAAAATGAACGACACTGTTCCTTGAGGGGGACGCAATTATTACATCATGCTAACTAATGACCGTGCAGTGCAATGTGGTCACAAAAACAGGTCATGAAAATTTCAGTGGAGCTCTGTTCTTCCTATTTTTTTTCCGGAATCAACTGTATTAAGGATTTTAATCACAAAATTGACTTCGTCCACCAAAGTATTACCATTGTAAGACCCCACCTCTCAAAAAACCCCACAAATAAATAAATAAATAATCAAATTATTGCCAGTCTAAGGTATGATACAAATAGTATTTGATTGAAAAAGCTTGTGTTCTGGAAAAACAACAACCCACAAACATCTGAACAAACCAACAAAACAAAAAGCCCAAAAGCCACACACACACACACACACACACACACACCCCTCCTTCCGAAAAAAAAGAAGAAAAAAAGCCACCCTCCTAAAAAAACACCCAACAAAAACAAAACAAAACAAAACATTTTGTTTTCGTAGATGAATAATAAATACACGAAAGTCCAAAGGCTGTTACTAATTTGTGTCAGTGTAATGATGTTAGTGTTGATATGTGTTGATATGTGTGGTAATATTAGTGATATAATACCAAAAACTCTAAGCGTATTGTAAATATTTGTGTATATATTTACAAATGATTTAAGCATACTTTAAGGGTTACAGCTCTATAGTATGAAGGTTCAATGGTCCGAAGGTTCAACCCTAACCCTAGGTTCAGTAGTCCGAAGGTTTACAGACCTATTCCCAGGACTATTGAACCTTCGGACTATAGAGCGGTCCCCTACTTTGAAGTAAGTTTCTTCTTCTTTTCGTTCGCTTGTTGACTACACGTCGAGGCCAGCAGTGACTATGAACGATATTGTTCTCTGTAGATCACTTCTTGTGCCATACAGCTTCTTCTGGAGAGTTGTTGTAGTTGTCCAGGTAGTCTCCCTCAGCTGCTGTAGGTTGATGCAGTCTTGGATGACGTGTTCGGTCGTCTGCTATGCTTCCCCACAGGAAGGAAGGAAATGTTTTATTTCACGACGCACTCAACACATTTAATTTACGGTTATATGGCATCAGACATATGGTTAAGGACCACACAGCTATTGAGAGAGGAAACCTCTGTCACCACTTCATGGGCTACTCTTTCCGATTAGCAGCAAGGGATCCTTTATATGCACCATCCCACAGACAGAATAGCACATACCACGACCTTTGTTACACCAGTTGTGGAGCACTGGCTGGAACGAGAAATAGCCTAATCGGTCTAGAAATGAATGCCAATCCATGTAGTGTGTTGCCTGTCAACTGAACTTTAATACGAGTTGCTTCCTTTTTCGGACCCCTCAAAATAAAGAGTTAATATTTCGAATCGGCCTCGGCGGCGCAGTGGTTAAGCCATCGGACTACAGGCTGGTAGGTACAGGGTTCGCAGCTCGGTACCGGCTCCCACCTAGAGCGAGTTTTAACAACCCAATGGGTAGGTGTAAGACCACTACACCCTCTTCTCTCTCACTAACCAGTAACCACTAACAACCAACACACTATCTTGAACAGACAGCCCAGATAGCTAGCTGTGTGCCCAGGACAGCGTGCTTGAACCTTAATTGGATATAAGCACGAAGATAAGTTGAAACGAGACCGGTCTCGGGATGGACGTACCCGAACTTCTTGTAGGATGTGGGCACGTTGGTTCTGAGTCTGCTTCCAATGAGGTGTTTAGTACCAAAGCATGTGATGAAAACATATGGCACGTTCTTAATGCTCTAGATATTTAATCCTCATCCTGTGAAATTATTTAAATAAATTACACCTCTCAGCTTTAGAAAATTATTTCAAATTGCAATCAGCGAACTTATTAAAACAATTGTAGATTGACGTCACGGGGCTCTTATTTCAAGATAGAAAGATGATTATCTTTTTTCCCCATTTAATTGCTACAATCGCTATATTTGTACGCTCGTCTAAATAAAAACAATACTGGTGTGATACCTGATATATCAATGTGGCAATGTACAATATACACCAAGTGCATTTGACAATGTACAATAAACACTTAGTGCTGGTGAATACGACCAGATTGTAAACAGAAGGCCTCTCGATCTAGAACTGTACGCTATTTATTATAAAACCTATTTTAGATTAGAAAAAAAGTAGTTAATTCATGAATCATCATCGGCTATTGTCAAACATTTGACAATTCTGGCATATACTAGTAGTCTTAGAGAGGAAACCCGCTACATTTTATATTCCATTTGTAGCAAAGGATCTTTTATATGCACTATCCCGCAGGCAGGATAGCATATAGCACAGCCTTTGATATACCAGCTAGGATTCACAGATTGGAAACAGAAATAGCCCAATGAGCCCACTGAGCCCACTGACAGAGATCGATCTTAGACCGACAGCGCATATAGCACAGCCTTTGACATACCAGCTAGGATTCACAGATTGGAAACAGAAATAGCCCAATGAGCCCACTGAGCCCACTGACAGAGATCGATCTTAGACCGACAGCGCATATAGCACAGCCTTTGACATACCAGCTAGGATTCACAGATTGGAAACAGAAATAGCCCAATGAGCCCACTGAGCCCACTGACAGAGATCGATCTTAGACCGACAGCGCATATAGCACAGCCTTTGACATACCAGCTAGGATTCACAGATTGGAAACAGAAATAGCCCAATGAGCCCACTGAGCCCTGAGCCCACTGACAGAGATCGATCTTAGACCGACAGCGCATATAGCACAGCCTTTGACATACCAGCTAGGATTCACAGATTGGAAACAGAAATAGCCCAATGAGCCCAGCCCTGAGCCCACTGAGCCCACTGACAGAGATCGATCTTAGACCGACAGCGCATATAGCACAGCCTTTGACATACCAGCTAGGATTCACAGATTGGAAACAGAAATAGCCCAGCCCACTGAGCCCACTGAGCCCACTGACAGAGATCGATCTTAGACCGACAGCGCATATAGCACAGCCTTTGACATACCAGCTAGGATTCACAGATTGGAAACAGAAATAGAAATAGCCCAATGAGCCCACTGAGCCCACTGACAGAGATCGATCTTAGACCGACAGCGCATATAGCACAGCCTTTGACATACCAGCTAGGATTCACAGATTGGAAACAGAAATAGCCCAATGAGCCCACTGAGCCCACTGACAGAGATCGATCTTAGACCGACAGCGCATATAGCACAGCCTTTGACATACCAGCTAGGATTCACAGATTGGAAACAGAAATAGCCCAATGAGCCCACTGAGCCCACTGAGCCCACTGACAGAGATCGATCTTAGACCGACAGCGCATATAGCACAGCCTTTGACATACCAGCTAGGATTCACAGATTGGAAACAGAAATAGCCCAATGAGCCCACTGAGCCCACTGAGCCCACTGACAGAGATCGATCTTAGACCGACAGCGCATATAGCACAGCCTTTGACATACCAGCTAGGATTCACAGATTGGAAACAGAAATAGCCCAATGAGCCCACTGAGCCCACTGAGCCCACTGACAGAGATCGATCTTAGACCGACAGCGCATATAGCACAGCCTTTGACATACCAGCTAGGATTCACAGATTGGAAACAGAAATAGCCCAATGAGCCCACTGAGCCCACTGAGCCCACTGACAGAGATCGATCTTAGACCGACAGCGCATATAGCACAGCCTTTGACATACCAGCTAGGATTCACAGATTGGAAACAGAAATAGCCCAATGAGCCCACTGAGACCACTGAGCCCACTGACAGAGATCGATCTTAGACCGACAGCGCATATAGCACAGCCTTTGACATACCAGCTAGGATTCACAGATTGGAAACAGAAATAGCCCAATGAGCCCACTGAGCCCACTGAGCCCACTGACAGAGATCGATCTTAGACCGACAGCGCATATAGCACAGCCTTTGACATACCAGCTAGGATTCACAGATTGGAAACAGAAATAGCCCAATGAGCCCACTGAGCCCACTGAGCCCACTGACAGAGATCGATCTTAGACCGACAGCGCATATAGCACAGCCTTTGACATACCAGCTAGGATTCACAGATTGGAAACAGAAATAGCCCAATGAGCCCACTGAGCCCACTGAGCCCACTGACAGAGATCGATCTTAGACCGACAGCGCATATAGCACAGCCTTTGACATACCAGCTAGGATTCACAGATTGGAAACAGAAATAGCCCAATGAGCCCAATGAGCCCACTGAGCCCACTGACAGAGATCGATCTTAGACCGACAGCGCATATAGCACAGCCTTTGACATACCAGCTAGGATTCACAGATTGGAAACAGAAATAGCCCAATGAGCCCACTGAGCCCACTGACAGAGATCGATCTTAGACCGACAGCGCATATAGCACAGCCTTTGACATACCAGCTAGGATTCACAGATTGGAAACAGAAATAGCCCAATGAGCCCACTGAGCCCACTGAGCCCACTGACAGAGATCGATCTTAGACCGACAGCGCATATAGCACAGCCTTTGACATACCAGCTAGGATTCACAGATTGGAAACAGAAATAGCCCAATGAGCCCACTGAGCCCACTGACAGAGATCGATCTTAGACCGACAGCGCATATAGCACAGCCTTTGACATACCAGCTAGGATTCACAGATTGGAAACAGAAATAGCCCCCCATGAGCCCACTGAGCCCACTGACAGAGATCGATCTTAGACCGACAGCGCATATAGCACAGCCTTTGACATACCAGCTAGGATTCACAGATTGGAAACAGAAATAGCCCAATGAGCCCACTGAGCCCACTGACAGAGATCGATCTTAGACCGACAGCGCATATAGCACAGCCTTTGACATACCAGCTAGGATTCACAGATTGGAAACAGAAATAGCCCAATGAGCCCACTGAGCCCACTGACAGAGATCGATCTTAGACCGACAGCGCATATAGCACAGCCTTTGACATACCAGCTAGGATTCACAGATTGGAAACAGAAATAGCCCAATGAGCCCACTGAGCCCACTGACAGAGATCGATCTTAGACCGACAGCGCATATAGCACAGCCTTTGACATACCAGCTAGGATTCACAGATTGGAAACAGAAATAGCCCAATGAGCCCACTGAGCCCACTGACAGAGATCGATCTTAGACCGACAGCGCATATAGCACAGCCTTTGACATACCAGCTAGGATTCACAGATTGGAAACAGAAATAGCCCAATGAGCCCACTGAGCCCACTGACAGAGATCGATCTTAGACCGACAGCGCATATAGCACAGCCTTTGACATACCAGCTAGGATTCACAGATTGGAAACAGAAATAGCCCAATGAGCCCACTGAGCCCACTGACAGAGATCGATCTTAGACCGACAGCGCATATAGCACAGCCTTTGACATACCAGCTAGGATTCACAGATTGGAAACAGAAATAGCCCAATGAGCCCACTGAGCCCACTGACAGAGATCGATCTTAGACCGACAGCGCATATAGCACAGCCTTTGACATACCAGCTAGGATTCACAGATTGGAAACAGAAATAGCCCAATGAGCCCACTGAGCCCACTGACAGAGATCGATCTTAGACCGACAGCGCATATAGCACAGCCTTTGACATACCAGCTAGGATTCACAGATTGGAAACAGAAATAGCCCAATGAGCCCACTGAGCCCACTGACAGAGATCGATCTTAGACCGACAGCGCATATAGCACAGCCTTTGACATACCAGCTAGGATTCACAGATTGGAAACAGAAATAGCCCAATGAGCCCACTGAGCCCACTGACAGAGATCGATCTTAGACCGACAGCGCATATAGCACAGCCTTTGACATACCAGCTAGGATTCACAGATTGGAAACAGAAATAGCCCAATGAGCCCACTGAGCCCACTGACAGAGATCGATCTTAGACCGACAGCGCATATAGCACAGCCTTTGACATACCAGCTAGGATTCACAGATTGGAAACAGAAATAGCCCAATGAGCCCACTGAGCCCACTGACAGAGATCGATCTTAGACCGACAGCGCATCTAATGAGAGTTGCTTTCCTTTTCGGAACCCTCGAAATAAAGAGTGGTACATTAACACTGGGCTACGTTCTCCCTGACAACACTCTAGACCGTAAAGAGTGGTACATTAACACTGGGCTACGTTCTCCCTGTACAACACTCTAGAAGTCAGACATCACGGGAAAAGTAACCGAACAAACGACGGACGGACGCTGGGCAAATCGGTATTAGGAAGCTCCACTAACAACATCATAGCGGAGCTAACTACATTCAATTCGGTTCAGTTTCGTACATTAAGGCAGCTCCACTAACAACATCATAGCGGAGCTAACTACATTCAATTCGGTTCAGTTTCGTACATTAAGGCAGCTCCACTAACAACATCATAGCGGAGCTAACTACATTCAATTCGGTTCAGTTTCGTACATTAAGGCAGTTCCAGAAACATGCAGAGCAGTAGCAAAAAAATAAAGTCAAAGTGAAAGTTTGTTTTGCTTAACGATACCACTAGAACACATCGATGTATTAAACATCGGCTACTGGATGTCAAACATTTGGTAATTCTGACATAAATTATAGTCTTACAGAAGAAACCCGCTGTTGTTTTCCATTAGTAGCAAGGGATGTTTTATATGCACCATCCCACAGACAGGATAGCATATACCACAGCCTTTGGTATTCCAGTCATGGTGCACTGGCTGAACGAGAAATAACCCTGACGGGGATCGATTCCAAACCCACCGCGCATCAAGCGCGCTCTTCACCACTAGGCTACGTTCCGCCCCAGAAAAATAGCGTTGCTGGCTAATTGTCACGTGTTCCGGAGCCCCCGCTTCTTAGAGGTTCGCGTGTTAGCATGATGTCTTAATTAAAACACTAGAATCGATAATATTGGACATACGACGGACAAAACATGTTCCGATATCTATAACCAGCAGAATACAATTAAATACATAAATTACTCCTTATTTGTATCATAAAACATCAGCTGTTGTCTTAGCCCTCAAAAGAATAAAATAAAATAAAGTAAAATACAATACAATAAAAACACAAACACAAACAACATATAAAAATGTGGGTTTAAAAAAAAAAACCCCCAAAAACCCGCACAATCAACCCCCCCCCCCCCCCCAAGAAAAAAAAGAAAAAAAAACAACCCAAAACAAAACATAATTATAATAATAATCCAACCACATATAAAAAGAAAGAAGAAAAAAGGAGATAAAAAGACATAAAAAAAGAAGCACAGACCCCCTCCCCCCATCATAATAAAATAAAATAAATAAATAAACATAATAAGCATACACACCTAAATCAACACATCGAAATAACAAAGAAACCCATCTTTAAAAAAATAAAATAAATGTCATTTTGTAATCTTTTTTTAACCACTATTCAGGGTCGTCGACGTGTACTGTACCCAATGCTCTCTTCGTTTAAGATAAGAGATAAGCAGAAATGGCATGGCTCAGAAATGCACCTAAGACGTCTGCAACATAATTATCTTTCGAGGGAGTACGCCCCCACCAACCGTTCCTAAGAAGATAGTGGTCTTCAGTAATCAATATCAATCAACTCCAAATACACATGTACACTGTACATATATGCATTGTGATAAAAGTGAAATTATTTACTTACAGGTGTTACCATTGTTTTACAGACTTACATCCCCCCCCCAAAAAAACACCCTAACAAACAAAAATACCCCCCCCCAAAAAAAAAAAACCCACACAACTCCCCCCCAAAAAACACAAAAAAACAAACAACAACAACAAAAAACCCCACCCCACAGCCCCCCACCCCCACCCCCACAAAAACAAACAAACAAACAAAAACAAAACTGAACACACCACAAGACAACAAGCAAACGACTGTTACAACTCTACTACTATAAATACAAAAATTAGTTTATTAAAGATTAGTAAATTATGAACATTTTAAATAAAACAAACTCTAGTGTAATATCCTATAATTATTAACAATATGTTTAAAGTCACCGTACATAAATAATAAAATTAATCACTAATATAATTTTCACAGTTCATTTTATATCTTATAGTTATTATTGTTAAAAAATACGATCTTATCATTGCCGAAATTGATAATATAATTTTAATAAGATGTTGTAAGTATCATGCAACGAAATGGAAGCTCGTTAATATCCTATAAAAACGTAATAAAGTTCTGTTCTGGTTATTACTTTTGTTTTACTTATATTGCTAGGGTGTATTTTAACACCCATTATTTGATTCCATGATGCTATTCTGAACATCTCAGTAACTAGGCAGGAAGTTATTTGTTAGTGGGGAGGGGGATGATGTAAGGGTGGGGGTGGTCAACGTATATTCTGGCCACCACAGTTTCACAGAAGAGGGTGGTGAGGCTACTCTCTCCTGATTCATACCACGTCTGTGTAGCATGCTTTTCAAGGGGGTGGGGGGGGGGGGGGGGGGGGAGATGCGGGACGTAGCCCAGTGGTAAAGCGCTCGCTTGATGCGCGGTAGGTCTACAATCGATCCCCGTCAGTGGGTCCCTTTGGCTGTTTCTCGTTCCAGCCAATGCACCACGACTGGTATATCAAAGTCCGTGGTATGTGCTATCCTATCTGAGGGATGGTGCATACAAAAGATCCCTTGCTACTAATGAAAAAAAAATGTAGCGGGTTTCCTCTCTAAGACTATATGTCAAAATGACCAAATGTTTGACATCCAGTAGCCGATGATTAATAGATCAATATGCTCAACAACAACAAAACAAAAACTTTAACTTTTTGCTTTCCAAAGTCCAAATATTGGTCGATGAACCTGGCCTTACTTAAATTAATCTTAAACTGCAGACCGTGTGCTGCCACAATGATTGCGAATTCTGAACCATTGACCGCAGACGTATATAGCTCGGTTATTCGTTAAACGGCCATAAATTGCCCATCTATGAGGTCTAGATAAAAATATCTCCTGCTCGGTGCCAACCACAGATCCCGTAATGCGTGTCTGGTTTAAGAGTAATTACTGGCCTCGGCTGCTCTGCTGTGAAATTAGAATCCAAAATTTCACGAATTTCCCAGGGATTAAATTGAACAAAAATGTCCGTGAGGTAGAAAATGAAATGGAGGCAATGGCGGTAATCCCACTAGTACAAGAAAATGTACAACTCAAGGGGTGATAACTCTAATAAAAACGTTACGTTGTCGGTTGACCGATATCGATAGGGAATTGGTTCCACTCCGTGGCCAGAACCGGATGCAGCTCAGAATAATAGAACATCTGCGTAATTCTGGCCACAGGACACGATATGTTTTTAAGTGGTCAAGTTTAAATGTCTTATCCAACTAAGCCATATTTACGGTGATTAGGCTTACAGAGTTAACCTATATGTCACAGGTAAAAATCGATTTCGATAGTGTTATTTGCAGTGGCCATTTAGGCTGCGACGTCTACGCATCACCCTGGAGCAGCAAATGAAGTGGTTTTTAATTAACGAGGCAAAGTCAACAAATGATAATTAAGTCAAGACAAGACAAGACACGACAAGATATTTATTCAGTAATTGAGGCCACATGACCAAGGTAACTACTTTTAAAAACAAATTAATTGTGCGCTACGCGTGTACAAATTACAATACAGGTATAATCAATTTAAACTGGCAGATTGAAGGATTTACTATAAAGTATTCTGATATGAAATATTTCCTGCTCATAGCATAATATGGACATACTAAAAGAAAATGATAGTCATCTTCCACTTGATTAAGATTACACTTTAAACAGATAGTTTCATTTTTTTCTATTACTGGATTATATCTGCTTTTCTGTACTTTTAATTTATGTGACAAACACCTAAATTTAGAAACAATTCTCAAGAGATCTTTGTATTGTAACAAATATAATATATACTTTTCTGTTTCTAAAAGAGATTTATAAGAAGAATATGCCTTTAAAAAATGAGAAGAGTTAATTTCTTGAATAAAGTAAAAATAGGAAAACAGGCTTTTTTCGCTTGAATAGATAAAGTCTCGCAAGCCTTAGACCATTTCAAACGAGAAGAGAATATTATACCAAGATACTTATAATATGACACAGTTGTTAATTGACTGCGCCCTTATAAACCACTTCTCATTACGTCTTAAGTACCCACCATTTCTAAATTCAATTATATTAGATTTATCAACATTAACTTCTAATCCCCATTTTACACAAATCTTATTTAATACATCAAGCTGTTTTTGCAAACCTATTACTGTATCATCAATAAGTACACCATCATCAACAAAGAGAAGCATTAGTATATCATTAATATTTTCATTCACAAAAATTCCTCTAAGATTACTCTTATTCATCTCATTTATAAATTCATTAATAAAAATTATAAACAAAACTGGGCTTAACATACACCCTTGACGGACACCACTAGCTGTTGTAAAGGGATATGTCGTAACATTCTTTACTCTAACACAAGCCTTTACTTGTTCATACATATCTTTTAAAATGTTAAACATTTTACCTTGAATACCCCTCATATGCAACAGATACAGTAATGTTTTCCTATCTACCAAGTCAAAAGCTTTGCGAAGATCAATAAAAGCAACATAAAATCTATCTCTAGGCTTTCTAAGATATTTTTGACACAATGCCTGAAGTGTAAATATATGATCTATTGTGGAGTAATCATTTCTGAAACCTGCCTGTGCTTCATGGATAATATTATTAAATTCAAGCCATGTCTAAAATAGAAGTAAATAATTTTTCAATAATATTTAATAACGAAACACCTCTAAAGTTATTTGAATCTGTAATATCTCTTTTCTTAAACAATGATAATTAAAGATGCATTTGTGACGGAACATGCTCTTAATTTTGTTTTCGCCTGTGGCGATATTAATTGTTTTAGAGGGCCGTGTGCATTTCCAATATGCACTTAAGCCCAGGTGGGCACTTTGTTACGTAATACCTCTGCGCGACGGAGGTCGTGCTCTTTCCAATACACACCCAGACCAGGTGCGGAGGCCATGTGGCCAGTAGTTACGTAATACCTCCGCGAGTGCGGTTTTTACGACCGTGATTTTGGCGACTAGGCGTCAGCAACTCTGGCTATCTAAGAAAAATATGCCGGCTTGGTCGCTGTGGAAATATCACTTGATAGGGGAGGACCGCGTTGTACCCCCAGGCGATATTCAGGTTTTATGATAAATAACTAGGGTTTTAGAGGTATAGGGGAGAAACATAGGAAGGCTTCCAGGGAGAACGTTGTCCGTCCGGACTGGTAAATATATTATTTCTGCTCTGTTGTAAAACCTTGATGTGATTGATGTGACTTTAAATATTTTAATACTGTATTATACCAATATTATTTAGACGGTGCTGCCGGTAATCTGACGCAGTAAACTGTAGGCTCACTGTTCTAATATATATAAAGCTTAACCAGTCATCCTAGAGGACCTAGGTAAACTGTAGGTTATTGTCTTTATTGTGATAGGTACCAGTATTAATTCTGTATTACAAGGTTACTGAATGAGTAGTTAAGGGTTAATTAAAAATTAACCAGTTAGGAATAGAGTTGTAATTCCTTTATTAATTAAGTTCCCCTGGAAGCGTTTCTCAATTATCACACGTGTGGGTGTTGTGTCACGGTGAAGTGATTAGAATATTGTGTAAACTAGACACCTAGAGATTAACTAATTAAGTGATCAGTTCTGGGTTGTTATTATTTGTTGTTGTTAATTAACTACTGCGGCAGTACATTTGTCAGCGTAGGTTAATACAGATTCCAAAGTGTATTGTGTTTTTGTTGTGTTTTCTAGTGAACTAACGTGCTATATTCTATATACTTGGTATAAGATCTTATCTCTGATCATACCTAGACGAGCCACGCGGGCATAACTGCCCGTTACAGAGAGATCTAATAGATATACAGTTAGGAGAGATATTTGGATAATCGTGTGTTTCATTCAGTTACGGGTATTATAGGATCCCCGTGACAGCATTTGAAGAAAACATTCAATTATTTATTCACTATTTCTAGCCAGTACAACGTTGGTTTTTTTCACCATAAGTTATTTGGATCATCTTGAAAAGTTTTATGCCTCCAGAATGCAGCGAAACATTTTGAATGAATTCCCCAAACTGCCAATTAATTTTGTTGCCCATCTTAAATCCCGGTTATGTTGAATATTGTTGAGTGATATGAATCTCAAGGATTGATCTCAAGCAGGCGTCCTACTATGTATGTATAACTCATATGGTAGAAGCGGATTTCTGCTCTCATAAAAAAACAAATGTGTGGCAATTAACATACAATATAACGTTACATCCGCTGTTGTTAAAGAAGCATTCCTTGCTTTTAAAAATCTGTCCCGGGTTGGCTATCTAGAGACGGGACCCGGAGCAGACATGCTCGAAACCTTCGTGGTATATGAGCATGTTAAAATTATCCGCTCCTTTCATAATAACCGGAAATATAGTTAAAGTTTGCTTTGCTTTTCGACACTACTAAGGTATATTGCTTTATTTTAATCAGCGGTTACTGGAAGTGAAACATTTGTTAATTGTGACATATAATCTTAGAGGAAACTCGTTACATTTGTTTTTGTTGCATTATCAGCAAGTGATCTTTTACATGCACTTTATCACACACAAGACAACACATACCACTGGCTGAGATGGAGGAAAAAACCCAATCAGAAAATGAGTCTACAATCATGGCGCCTTAGACGAGAAATCTTCGTATTGCCGAAATTGATAATTTAAATAAGACGTTGTTAGTAACAATTATGTAATTTAATAGTAAAAAGAAACCCTGTAATACCCTATTTGTTTACACTGCCAAACAACTAGATTCAGTTCCTTTCAAATGGTTATTTTTGTGATGGTTTTGACAGTTTCATTCATACAACCCATTGGGCTATTTCTCGTTCCAGCCAGTGCACCGCGACTGGTATACCAAAGGACGTTGGTTGTACAGCTATCCTGACTGTGGGATAGTGTATGTTATAAAGAATCCCTTGACACTAATGGAAAACAATGAAACGGGTTTCCTCTCTAAGACTATATGTCATAATTACCAAATGTTTGACATCTAATAACCGATGATTAATAAATTAGTGTGCTCCAATAGTGCCGTTAAATAAAACAAACTTTAAACGTTTAACTATAAAAAGAGAGTATCATTCTTTGTGATATTTCTCCAGCTATACACAAAGAGAGCACAAGTAACATATAAAACAAAAAATAATTCCCGCATATTTATTTGCTCAGCACTAGCCCGCGCCATCTATATAGTTATGGGACTAGAAGGAAGGAAGGAAATGTTTTATTTAACGACGCACTCAACACATTTTATTTACGGTTATATGGCGTCGGACATATGGTTAAGGACCACACAGATATTGAGAGAAGAAACCCGCTGTCGCCACTTTATGGGCTACTCTTTTCGATTAGCAGCAAGGGATCTTTTATATGCACCATTCGACAGACATGATAACACATACCACGGGCTTTGATATACCAGTCGTGGTGCATTGGCTGGAGTGAGAATTAGCCCAATTGGTCCACCGATGGGGATCGATCCTAGACCGACCGCGGATCAAGCGAATGCTTTACCACTGGGCTACGACCAGCCTCCTTGGGACTAGAACAGCATGTGCCTGGCTTATATGCCCTAACCATTATGCAACTTTTATGTGATGGTACCGACAGTAAGACTTTACTTCCTACAAGCCATGCATACGGAATGGCTCAAGGACATGAACAGCTATGTTTCCAACTCGAGAGCCGCCACAATACATGACTGAATCTTTAAGTGTCATGAACACAAATTCTATTCTGAGTGGTCATCGTGAGATCATTCTTCTGAACAACCGGAATATCAATATTTGTCAACTGCCCTAAGGCCATAACGCACATTTGTGAATTCAGTAACTGACCTGAAACCAAATTCAAATATTTAAATGTTTCAAAGGCAATTCATTGACTTTAACAAACCGAATATCAATGGAATTCTTTACTTGCCGAAAGGAAATAGATTTCAGTCTGTTAATCTCAAGTTATTAAACAAAAATTAAAATCGCCTTCCAGTATATCGGTAGTGGGGAGAGGGGTGTGTATTTTGTGGAGACACGTACGCATACTGATATCCTTGTTTTTACTGTTATCGTCGAAATAAATAATATGATTTCATGACTCATAAATTGGAATGGCTGTATTTAACTCTCTTTTTTGCTTAGTGCGTGCATTTTTATAGAAATAATAAAATATTCTTACAATTTTAATACACACATTTTAGTTTATGTTTTAAAGTCACTGTGTCACCTTTTCGGGATTCAACATGTTTTATTTTAGACAAAATACAAAGTTGGTTTGCTTAATGACACCACTGGAGTACACAGATTAATTAATCGTCGGCTATTGGATGTCAAACATTTGGTAATTCTGACTCGTAGTCATCAGGGGAAATCCTGTTTTCCTAATGCAGTAAGGGATCTTTTATATGCACTGTCCCACAGACAGTAAAGTACATACCACGGCCTTTGACCAGTTGTGGTGCACTGTTTGGAACGAAAGACAAATTACAAGAAATAATTTCTCAGCTATTTGATCTTTCGTCAAGAATTTTGGTTCTAAGATCTAGACCATTTTTAGCAGGACATTGTGATAGACCATATTTCTATATGGTCTATATGTTTTACTACTGAAGGCTTATCACAATATGCAAACTGATAAAATAGCTAAAAATGCCCACACCCTCGAAACCACAACAGCAGCAACAACATACCAAGGAAACAAAATCACTGTACCAAAAACACAAGTACAACCAAAACCAAAATGCTGTCTCTCCCAGTCGTACTGTACTGGCTGGAACGAGAAATAGCACAATGGACCCACCGACGGGGGATTACGAATGAAATGTTATCTAATATAGTTTTTACGTGTTACGTTCACTGAAGGTGGATGAACAGCATTCCAAAGAAGGGTTTTGTTTACATACTTATTGGTAATCGACGATATTTATTTATTTGTCCTGGGGATAGTTTTACGAAGCGATTTTAGCTTTAAGATCACCTTAAGTTCATAAGTTCATAAGTGCACTAAGATGATCTTACCGCTAAGATCGCTTCGTAAAACGGGGAACTGAATGACAACACATATGTTAAACCAGACGTCTCTCTCGCTTTCTCTCTCTCTCTCTCTCTCTCTCTCTCTCTCTCTCTCTCTCTCTCTCTCTCTCTCTCTCTCTCTCTCTCTCACACACACACACACACACACACACACACACACACAGCAAAAATAAACCACCTCAACAGACAAACCCCCACACAAACATTCGAAATAAAACGGTTAATATTATATCGGTCTGCTAGTGAACAATACCTTCGTTACTATTAGGTTTCAACACAAATGAAGTTATTGTGACACTAAATCATTCACTCGGACAGTGTTTTCTGTTGAAAAGAAATCCGAACGCTGAAGCATATACCGTATTCTTTCTCTATAAACAGCACTAACTGACATACCATCCCAACAAAAACTAGGTTCCGTTAACAGGAATTATGCGTCGTTGTCAGTAACCTATTACTGTTAGAAACACTAACACGAACGCACATCCAGCAATAACAAACAGGTTATGACACGTATATTCCTAGTTCATATAATGCCAGGATATTAAGTTAACTTCGATGAGCCAAAATGCAGTATCATACGATGTCGTGTAAAATGAATTAGCGGGAGACCAATTTATTAACAACACGAAAATGATCGACATCATGTAAATAGGATCTGGCAATGCTTCGCAATGAAAAGTAAAAAAATAAAAAAATAAAAACTAAAAATAAACATCCAGCTAGTGCTCCACAACTGGGGTAAAAAAGGCCGTGGTATGTACTATCCTGTCTGCGGGATAATGCATATAAAAGATCCCTTGCTGCTAATCGAAAAAGAGTAGCCCATGAAGTGGCGACTGCGGGTTTCCTCTCATTATATCTGTGTGGTCCTTAACCGTATGTCTGACGCAATATAACCGTAAATAAAATGTGTTGAGTGTGTCGTTAAATACAACATTTCCTTCCTTCCTTCCTATGTACATAAGACAGAGTCTTGAGAAGAAACAAAGAAAAGAACTGTTTTATTTAATGACACACGCAACACATTTTTTTCCAGAAAGTGTGTTTTGTCTTGTCCTGTCCAGTTATATGTATCTTAACTTCCAAAATCTACCACAGATTAAGATTAAGATTAAATATAGAAAATCCCTTATTATATATACTCTGAGATGATTTATGTGTAATTTTGTAACTGTATATATCTTATTGTTAGATACATTTAACTCATTAGAATTTTGTTTATGTTCATTGTGTGTATATGCTGGATTTTATTCTGTTGCAATGAGGTGAGACTTTAATAAACTATCTGTCTGTCTGTATGTCTGTCTGTCTGTGTTTTTAATTACGGTTTCAAGGCGTCGGACATATACTTGGGAACAACAAAAAGGATTACAAAGAAACCCCGTGTTGCATATTTCACGGCCTACCTTTTCGATATCAGTAAGGGATATTTTATGTACACCATCCCACAGACAGGATAGTACATACTACGGCAATTCTTACAACAGTCGTGGATCTAGAAATAGCGGGTATCGATCCTAGACCGGCAGCGATCAAGCAAGCGCTTTACTGCTGAGCTACGTCACGTTCTGTCCAGAAAAAAGTTAAAGTTGGCTTTGTTTAACGACACCAATAGAGCAGATTGATTTGTTTATCATCGGTTATTGGATGTCAAACATTTCGTAATATATAAATCTAGTCTTAGAAAGGAAACCCGCTATATTTTTCCATTAGTAGCAAGGAATCTTTTATATGCAATATCCCACAGACAGGATAACACATACCACGGCCTCTGATATACCAGTCGTGGGAAACTGGCTGGAACAAGAAATAGCCCAATGGGCATTTACAGTTATAAGAAATAATTAGAGAGATAACCCTTAACCGCCACTCCAAGGTCTGCCGTTTTCGATAGCAGCAAGGGATATTTTATGTACACCATCCCACACACAGGATAGTACATACCTACCACCGTATTTACTACAACAGTCGTTGTGAACTGGCTGGATCGAGAAATAGCAGGGATCGATCCTAAACTGACCATGTATCAAGCGAGTGATTAACCGCTGAGCTACGTCACGTCCTGTCCAAAGCACGAAAGATGTAGAGTTGTAGCAAAACGATTATAATAAAATCAGTGTAAACGTGTATGTCATGCCACTACTTAACATATCAGACCGCAGACCACAAATGATTTCGCTATATATTTCTATATAGCCTTAGTGGCTATAACATTTTTATTAATGTCAGCAGACCCTTGATTTTTGTATGTACCTTTGCCTGCCTGGGGACAAATACCCCGAAAAGGACAACCCCCTGTTGTCCAGCTCTTTCTCCCAGCATATTGGTTTAAACAAACACACCCTCTAAATCTGGCCGGAGTACACTCATTTTACACAAAAAGCACTACTTTTGCATGGGCCGGAATTACCACAAACAGGTCTTCAATGACAACATATTACACATGTTTACAAACTACATGCTCTCCCCTGTCACTTCAGTCAAATAGTTGCCACTTCATAGCTGTCTGCCATGAAATAATCACAGTCAAACAGCAGACTACTTGCGCGAACAAATTTCCGGATGGGAAGATAACTGTAATCTGAGGCCATATAAACCAAACCCACAATCATACCAAGAGTGCATTTAAACAGTAGGCCAGTGGTAAAGCGCTCGCTTGATGTACGATCGGTCTAGGATCGATCCCCGTCAGTGGGCCCATTGGGCTATTTCTTGCTCCAGCCAGTGCATCACGACTGGTATGTGCTATCCTGTGAGGTGGTGCATATAAATGAACCTTTGCTACTAATTTTAAAAAATGTAGCGGGTTTCCATTCTAAAACTATATGTCAAAATGACCATATGTTTGACATCCAATAGCCGATGATTAATAAATAAATGTGCTCTAGTGGTGTCATTAAATAAAACAAACTTCTTTAAAAACTATGTGGGGTAACCCATTGATAAATCGCTCGCCTGATCGATCCCCGTCAGTGAGCCCATTGGGATATTTCAAGATCCAGCTAGTGCACCACGACTGGTATATCAAAGGTCGTGGTATATGCTATAAGACTATATGTCAAAATTACCAAATGTTTGACATTTTGTAGCCGATGATCAATAAATCAACGTGCTCTATTGGTGTCGTTAAACAAAAAAAAAGAAACAAACTTTCTACTTCACATATATACCAATCCCACAAACATATTCATTCATTCATTTCAACTTATTTTCGGGCTTATACCCAATTAAGGTTCAAGCACGCTGACCTGGGCACACACACCTCAGCTATCTGAGCTGTCTGTCCAGGACAGTGGGTTAGTTGTTAGTGAGAGAGAAGAGTATGTAGTGGTCTTAAATACCCATTGGGTCGTTAAAACTCGCTGTGGGTGGAAGCCGGTACCGGGCTGCGAACCCAGTACCTACCAACCATATGTCCGATATGCTTAACCAGGACACCACCGAGCCCGGTTCACAACCATAATTCCTACGAGTACATGTAAACACTAGCCAACCCAGCTGCCTTTCAATTGGCCCTGTCTGTTACTTCATCCTCTTCCCATCATTAACTTAGAGAACAATCTCATAAAACCAACGACTCTGATATAATCATATTCAGTAACAACAACCTTTTTTTTTTTTTGAAGCTGCGATCACTCCTCTCCAACTGAATAATATCTTTACAAACAGAATTACAGCGATACTAAACCCACGTGATACCGCTGTTACGATATCCTGTAATTACGTGTGAAATTCTAAAGTCACGTCACACTTTTTAACCCGAAGGTTCTTTTTGAAAATTGCAATTTTAAAAACTGTTCTTTTAGCCTTAAATCGCTGAAGGCAAATTCAGAACTATTATTGTCCTACTCTTTTTTGAGCTGTATATGTGCGTGTAATATTATACATGGTAGCGCGCCGGAGGGTTGTCACAGAAAAAAGACAAAAGCTGCAACGAAAACCCGCTACATTTTTTCCAATTGTAGCATCAGTTCTTTTATATTCACCATCCCACAGACAGGATAGCACACACCACTGACTTTGATACACAAGTCGCGGTGCACTGGCTAATAAATATACTAGATACAGCAATAATTATTTTTAAAAACCCTAAAAAAAAGCCCACAACTGCCTCCTCCAAAAAACAAGAACAGCAACAAACATCAGAAAAACAAACAAACAAACAAAATAAACAAACAAAAGAACCAACCGACACAGGCCTAAGAAGCAGGGGATTCGTCATCATACACACACACACACACACACACACACACACACACACACACACACACCTACCAAACTTATGTCTGATGGCTTAACCACAACATCGCCGAGGCCGGTTCACAACTATTATATCTTTATTGTTCGTAAAGATGCCAGCAAATTTCCCTTCCCCATTTGCTGGCATTTTCTTGTGACACTGCTAGAATTTTTTTTTTTAAATATGGCGAGTTTAATAATGATTGCGTTACAGGAGCAATATTGAATGACATGCAAGGCCATTTCGAGACGCACGCCATGCTAGTCGGTCATTTGATCACATTAACGTGAACGTAAGGTCCATGTACGTTGTCATGAGCACGCGATCACTCCTACCAGATGTTACGTCCAAGACAGATGAGAAAATGTCCTCGATCATTTTAGTCATATTGGTCGTGGATAAACATCATCTTACCTCGAGCAACCTCCGGACTCCACGCGGAAACCCAATAGCGTTTCTCTAATTTCAGAAACAAGACAATGATGTCTGACTTCTTGGGATGGTATGGGCTGTAGCGAATGTTATGATATAATTCGATTCCCTCTAGGACAGAAGTCGTTGGCGAGGTCAGAACATGTTGCCGGGAGCCGTTCCTTTTTAAATCATCATATAGATAATGTAGATTCGTTTGTTGGCCCCTCCAGTGCTCGAAATTTTGTATCAATTGGCCTACCTATATTTCCTTGTTTGTTTGTGTGGCACGTTAAAGGCGTGGATGAGGTTATGTAATGGGATGACTGAGCAATTATTTACATGAGGTTCTGTAGCAGAGACTCCTTACGACATTTTTATCTTCCAGTGGCTCTAAAGAATGGAGAGAGAGAGAGAGAGAGAGAGAGAGAGAGAATAAGAGAAGATATAGAGAGATAGAGTCGAGCTGAGCGAGGAGATAGAGAGGAGAGAGAGGAGATGATAGAGAGAGAGATAGATAGAGTATCGTCGAGAGAGAGATAGAGATGAGAAGAGGAGGGGGGGAGAGAGAGAGAGGAATAAGGGAAGCGATAGAGAGGAGAGGAAGAGGAGAGGGAAACAGGAGAGAAAGGATGAGAGAGGAGAGAGAGCGAGAGAAGAGAGAGAGGAGAGAAGAGAGAAGAGAGAGAGAGGAGAGAGCGAGAGAGGAGAGGGAGACATACAGAGGATGAAGGGAAACGGATGAGGAACGAGATAGGAGATCGCCCACGAAATCGAGAAGAAGAGAGGGGAGAGATCGGGATCGGATAGAGAGATAATAACGTGAAGGAAAGAGCGAGAGTATAGAGAGAGGGAGTTTCAAAGATGCAAGATAGACGAGGCCGGGGAGCTAATTTAGAGACTCTTCCGTAGAGTTGATAGGACAGAAAACAAATTTTTAGAAGCACTTGTTACTTAAAGATAGTCAAATACTCCCTGAAGCGACGTTTCTATCCAATGAGTGACTAGTATGCGAGTTCAGCAGTGGTAGCCTAAGACTTTGCTAGTATCTACTTTTAATGGTGGCGGTGGGGTGTGGGTGGGGGGGGGGGGTGGGAGTTTGATGGGCATACTTTGGACTAACATTAAGAGAGAGTCCTATATACCATTGTCCAGTAAAAGTGCACTGGTTACAAAAAGAGACTGCGAAAATCGTGAATTTTGAGTTTTGATTTGGACGACAGCGCTTAGCGGACTTGTTTATCACCAATCAACCGCCTGGCTGTCGGACAAAACATACTTTAGCGAAAAGGGATAAAGAGAAAGCGATTTTAGATTTAAGCAAGGAATACAGCAAATGATTAATTAACACCACTGAATGGAAGTCAATATCATTTGGTATGAAGTCATAAGGAAAGCCGCTACATTGTAGTAGGACAAAGATATTTTAGATGCACGTCCGACAGAAAGGAGAGCAGAACCCACGGGCCTTGACCAGGTGTGTGCAGGTTGGAACGAAACAATCACAACAAGGTTCGGGAGTTGAGAACGAGTGGTATAGAGGTGGTTCGAGACTCAAACGACGTGCTAAGATCCAGCGGTTAAGTGGCTGAATAATTGAGAACAGGAAAAATAAGAAAGAATCCTTAGAAAAACAAAACAAAGAGCACGTAAAACGAAACTATTCCCAGAACAAACGAAAGAAATCAGTCCGTGGATAAAGCATTATGATAAACAAAGAACTCTTTTGGAACGATGTAGGGTTTACCCGTTCAGATTTCAGGCACGTACTGAAGTAGATTCATGTACCGATTTCCACCCGTACCACACCCGGGGGGGGCCTTGGGGTGATTTCACGTTCCCAAGTCACTGGCATCAAGACTGTATAGACACAAATTTCATCTGAAATTACTATCTACCTACAAATGTTGGATCATGAAATCATTGGTACAAGATACTTAGTTCACTTAGCGATGTAATCAAGCAAAGATAGTATCACATCAACCTTTGCTCTACAACGGTATCCGAGTGCGCGGTACGTTTGACTTCCTTCCGTTATCACATTTTTTAGCACATTCTGTTCTTTAAAATTTTTTCGTTGTTATTTCCTCCCGCTCCTTGTTTTTCCTTAAAGGCTTCAGTGAAGCACCCACCGAGTAGTCAAACCCTGTGTAACAGAAGTAAGTGTATCAGTAGCAACTGTATGCGTAACCGAGTTCCAAGAGGAAAGAACATGGCTTCTCTAGTGCCTTAAAAGCGTAAATGTATCTATATTACTTGATCATAGGTAAGTTTGTTTATCTGCTTTATTCATATTTGATGCTTGACGAAATATAGCCCAACAATGTTAGGCTCGCTTGATGCGCTAGCAGTTGTAAATAATTCTGAACCTATATACCATTAATTCGAGGCACTACCTTTCTCTCCCGTTTCTGTAACAAACTTCCTTTGTTTAGTGTTCTTCAATAGACTTTATCAGTCCTCGTCATGTGTGTTGATCACCTTCGATCTACCTGTAACGTATCCAGTTTCCTTGTAATGGTATATGTGGTATCCACGACCTTCCCCAAACGACTACCGTACGTGACTCTGCCCTCACATATGTACTCCCTTATACTCTCCATACACTCAACGGTGCATTTTTTATTACGATCTGTTTCATAGACTCGGTAGGGTCAATGTGGAATTTGGGTTAAACCTTATTGTCATTCTGGTATTTTTTTATTTTTTTTTTGAAACCCGCTGTCGTGCCCATATGCTAATTTGTTACAGGAGCAAGGGACGATTCTATTGAGAGACACCCATTGTTTTTCTTTGCCTCCCCCCCTCTTTCCGATTACGTCACGTCCAATCTCCCCCCCCCCGTGACGCTTTCCCACAGCATCTGACACCCAGGCAGGTAGACAAAACAATGACCTCTTGTTGAAACAGTATGGATCAGCCGATGAGTCGGTGCAAAATGGTTTAACAACCACCCATTGAGCCTTGCGGACCGACACTCAGGGTTGGACATGGTATCTCGGGATCTGATAAAACAACTTGAAAATCCCATTTCACCTGTTAAGGCGTGGGATCCGAACCCACTTACCTAACAGCCTGGTAGACCGTATGACGTCTAACCACCGCTCGGGTTGTGGGGTTGTTTTAATTATTTCAATGTACCCCCCGACATCCTCCAGTCACAGCCCGTTTCCGTCGCAGCGGCTATTCGTAGTATCTTGTCTTGGTTCTCACCGTCTTCGTCAGGTGTAGGTCATCTTTGTACATTCAGATATATATCGTTATCTGTTCTTCTGGCAGAGTGACGAGCACCTGGTTGTCATGCATGTTATGCAATGTAGGCCGGTCCACTACTGGTCCTTTATGACTCTGAAGCGTTTTGTGTCTTGAGAGGAAACTGAATTTTACACAGTTGTTTATGAAATCAGTACACGATCTGGTTTTGAGTCTTGACCTTCTAACACTATGAAGATTAATAAGCGATGGACCATTTTGTATCGGCTTGCATTTTTGTACCATATCGTTGTTCATGCTTTAACCTATCAGACTCCGGTTATTTCACGTCCGGTGCAAATATCTTATGTCATGGCAGACCTATATTTTGTGTGTTATCTTGTAGATTTTTACGTCGGTCTCGAAATCTCCCAATCTCCCATGTTTAACATGTTTGACTTCCTGTTTTTTCAGGTTCAGCTAATGTCTTTGCCAAATCAGGAAATCGGACGCTGTGTGGCTAAATAATTCAGCTGTTTATCTTTTGCCTTTGTTGAACGGAGCGGAAAACATGTCTTTGTCCATATCAGGACGTATCCGTAATCGAGTAGAGGTTTCTCCCAATTTCAGCACATTCTTTCGCCACAGTCTATCATGTCCTGTTAACATCGGTGAACAGTCAACTATTTCTTTTTTTTACAGACGGACGCATTTCCATAACTGAGTTCTCTTTTCCAGTTACAAAAGTGCTGACTGCGGTTGTGCACGCCGTGCAATCAGTTTATAAAACGTCACTTGTCTCTGCACTGAGCCGCAGTCACTGAATGTCCGCGCTGGGGACGTCCGACGCTTCGCTGCAGTCTCTCAATGTCCTGACGCATCTGGTTTTCTATAAAATGACTGAACTTCTTTATCGATTTCACAGGAAGCTTCAATCTCACCCATCCTATTTGGCACTGTCAAGAACAGTCCACTGAATGGGTCAGCCACCCTACTCAATGAACCAAAAGTCAAAATTAGATTGTGTTTTTGTTTACCAGTTACTAGCACGTACGAGCATTATTGATTTATAATCATCTGCTATTGGATGTCAACGTTAACTCCATGTCATTTGACATAACAGGCCTTAGGAGGAACCAGCTACATTTTTGAATATGAGTAGCCTGGGAGTTTTTTATCGCATTGATCCACAACCCCCAAAAAACAGGATCACACCTACACGGACTTTGACGCCATCAACAAGTCAAAGAGAGCCTTAAACAATGTTTGCGATTATCTCAAACTTTAAGGTTTTTTGTTGTTTTGTTGTTAGTTTTGTATGTGTGCCCATGTTTTTTTGAGTTTCCTTAACCATATATCTGACACCATATAACCGTAAATAAAATGGGTTGAGTGCGTCGTTAAATAATAATTTTAAAAAGCCATTCGTAGACCTAATGAGGAGGACTAAACCTGGTAACACACATTCGTTTTAAAAGTGTCGTAACCGAGTTCCGAAGGAAAAAAACTCTAGACCTTAGAATTAATCAGTTACTTCCTCTTTTAGCAGTTTAATCTGTTTTCGTACGGATATTCAATTGCGATTCATGAACAATGTTATGGGCTCATAAACCGTAGCTAGTAATTAATGTTAATATTACTATTAAATTGAGTTGCACTCTCTGTACCAAATTGTTTGTTCAGTCATATACAAATAAGCTTTTCAATAATATTATTGACACCTTCATCTACATATTCACTTCCTTGTAGCCAGCTGTCACACGGATGCTACGTACGTCACTGGAAAATCCCCATACTTTCCATACTTTCCTCGCGACGTTTACCATATCACAAAAAGAAGAAGAAAGAAATGTTGTATTTAACGACGCACTCAACACATTTTATTTACGGTTATATGGCGTCAAAATTATGGTTAAGGACCATACCGATTTTGAGAGGAAACCCGCTGTCGCCACTACATGGGCTACTCTTTCCGATTAGCAGCAAGGGATCTTTTATTTGCGCTTCCCACAGGCAGGATAGCACAAACCATGGCCTTTGTTGAACCAGTTATGGATCACTGGTCGGTGCAAGTGGTTTACACCTACCCATTGAGCCTTGCGGAGCACTCACTCAGGGTTTGGAGTCGGTATCTGGAATAAAAATCCCATACCTCGACTGGGATCCGAACCCATTACCTACCAGCCTGTAGACCGATGGCCTAACCACGACGCCACCGAGGCCGGTTTTACCATATCAATGTAAAATAAGAGAACCCAACAAATGGATACGCTAAAATTCTGTTCCATGTGAGGGTTGGTTTTCTATTTCGTTCAGTGAACCTGGCCTCAGATTACAGTTATCTTCCCATTTGGTTGTCCGGAAATTTGTCCGAATTGAATGGATGTTTAACGACACCCCAGCACAAATAATACATCGGCTATTGGGTGTCATACAATGGTAAAAATAAAAGGTTAGGTTAAAAACAGTGTATAGAGCTGTGTAGTGGTACATGAAATTTGAAATGGTAAGTCAAAGACAGTGTAAAGAGCTGTACAAAATAATACATATCACATTTGTTATAAAGGTAAAATTCCGCGCAAGTAGCCTGCTGTTTGACTGTTATTATTTCATGGCAGACAGCTATGAAGTGGCAACTATTTGACTGAAGTGACAGGGGAGAGCATGTAGTTTGTAAACATGTGTAACTTGTTGACATTGATGACTTGTTTGTGGTAATTCTGGCCCATGCAAAAGTAGTGTTTTTTGTGTGTTTGTTTAAAACATATGCTGGGTGAAAGAGCGGAACAACAGGGGTTGTCCTTTTCAGGGTATGTGTCCCCAAGGCAGGCAAAGGTACATACAAAAAGCCACGGGCCTGCTGATATTAATAAAAATGTTATAGCCACTAAGGCTATATAGAAACAAGCGACCGCCTTAACTGAATGCTGTAGCCATTTACAAAAAAATAAAAATTGCGTGAACGCCTGAACGCTGTTTTTAGTCCAGTGGCTTATCCATGCACCATTGTAGGTCACTGAAGACAGCGAGACCAACGCATCGATACTTAGTTAGCCATAAATACCTGATTGAAAGCATCATCTAAACACGAAGGTCTGATTACTATGAATAGACTGCACATCGCACCATCTGGAAGTGGCATTAAAAAGACAGCCCACTGAACATCAGATAACTTACGGTCAGGAAAACGAAAACGAAAAATGTCCACCTCATTACCATTTACTACCCCGTAAGACATTAAAGATGTACGAGACTAAATTTAATTTTAACTCCATGGAGATATAAATTTCCCCAATGGTCACATGTTTATGACACTAATATTATTAATGTCTTTACATATTTATTGGAGATTTAAAGGAGTCCTTGACATATAATCACCTCTAGTCCAGTGTGTGCAAAGCTTGACCGTAACTAGACTGTTAAATATTCAACCATTAAATACTATCCTGCCAGCATGAACCAGTTGAAGGACATTTGATAAATTAGAAGTAAAACATTTGGTGTATCAGTAATATAATTTAAAATCACAGAACATTTGGTGTATCACAAATATAATTTAAAGTCGCAGTAGCAGAATGTTTGGTGTATCACAAATATAATTTAAAATCGCAGTAGCAGGACATTTGGTGTATTAGAAATATAATTTAAAATCGCAGTAGCAGAACATTTGGTGTATTAGAAATATAATTTTAAATCGCATTAGTATGACATTACATTTTGGTGTATTAGAAATATAATTTAAAATCGCAGTAGCAGAACATTTGGTGTATTAGAAATATAATTTTAAATCGCATTAGCATGACATTACATTTTGGTGTATTAGAAATATAATTTAAATTCGCAGTGCCAGAACGTTTGGTGTATTTGTAATATAATTTAAAATCACATAAGCAGAACATTTAAATTGCAGTAGAAGAACGTTTAGTGTATAAGAAATATAATTTAAAATCACAGTAAAAGAACATTTAGTGTATTTGAAATAGAATTTAAAAGCACAGGACAAAGCCTCTACGCAAACTTAATCGGAAGCTGACGTAAGCATTTGAAATTCCACGCCAGCGGCCACAAACTATAATCTAGCAAAAGTATTCATGATCTTTTTCACTCATATCTATAATAGTAAAAATGTTCCAGTCAACACATGTCTCAGCACCCTTTTAAAAATATAATCCTGGATCCGTCTCCGTCTCTGGCCGTTAATGGGGCGACCACGTATTCAGGAAATTGCGGGATTCACTTCGGTAGCCTAAAACTACATGGTCATATTTCTGTTAAGTCGTCAAATTTCCTATCGGTAGGCCATCTATACAAAAAAAAAACATTACTGTTTCGTTCTGTTATAACTGTTTTGTATAGCTTCGGTTCCAGCGATCATTTCCCACCACGTCAAACATCGATGGCTGCGATAGCATGGACTGTGACTTTTATAAAATTTGTGAAAGCTTTCAAAACGATCCAGTTGCTTACGGATACGCGTTTCGCTACGTTAGAATCATGTTAAAATCGTGTTACTGGATTCCGCACGCATTAATAGAATGAAGAAAACAGAAATGTAGGACCGAATTTACAAAGGCTGTCTTTATAGAACTACCGATACATAATAATAAATTATATTTATATTGTTTAGACAACTGCATTTATTGTTATTTCACGCTCAAAAGTGAATGAAGTTGTTGCAAAACGATTCCGAAATGTTTGACACATGATCATAGAATGATTTTAGGGCACTCTGTGAATACAAAATGCGACACAACATGTCTGATATTTGTCATCACGAAACTAAAAGTTTCAGAAAAAAAGAGCAAAACAAAAAGAAGAAGACACTTTTGTTTAACGATACCTCAATATAGTTATTCTAGACACTACTCAAAACAAACTAACTAAACACTAATAACTGATCACTATTTACATGTTTATTTTGTATTTCCTCTCCCTATATTGGCTTAAGATTGGTCACAGCTAGATTGTTAATTTGCCACCGACCACAAAAGGCAAAATGGCACGCAAAAACAAGCAATCAAGAAGGAATTGTTTTATTTAACAACGCACTGAACGCATTGTATTTATGGTTATATGGCGTCAGGCATATGGTTAAAAGGACATTCCTGAGTTTGCTGCAATTTTAAAGATGTTTTCGACTAACAGAGGTTTTTTAACGAGTGTAATTACATATCAAATATATTTTCTGCATGAAATATTAATGGCTGTATATTAAACGTGTTTCTGATCGTTCTAATATTTGTACTAGGTTAAATTTCATTTTATTTCCTAAAAAATATGTTTTCGTACGTACGAAATTATTTGAAGACAAATTCCAGTTTGGGCTTCTTACAAATATTGAGATGATCAGAAACACATTGAATAAACAGACACTGATATTCTAAACAAGAAAATGTATTTAATATGTAAGTTTAATCGTAGAAATATTTTATTAGTCGGAAACATCTTACAATGCAGCAAACTCAGGAATGACCCTTTAAGGACCACAGAGAGGTAATCCGCTGTCGCCACTTCGTGGGCTACTCTTTTCGATCAGCAGCAAGGGATCTTTTATATGCACCATCCCACAAACAGGATAGTACATGCCACGGCCGTTATTACACCAGTTGTGAAGCACCGACTGGAACGTCAAATAGCCAAATGGGGCCATCGACGGGGATCGACCCTAAACCGACCGCACATCAAGCGAGCGCTTTACCACTGGGCTACATCCCGCCCCAAACAAGCAATCAATTCCAACAATCCAAATCAAGTATCACATTTGAAACTAGAGTCAAGGGACCCGGCGAACAGTGGCCCCTGGCAACGTAGATAAAAGAGGGCGTTTACACAAACTGGGGATAGTATTACTGATGCTAATGTCAGACTACCAACTGCCAGCAGAAGGTTGGTCAACTCGACAGTTGCGATTCAATTCCGCTAACTCCCGACTTACGACGGGTCTGCTCAGATTAACACCTAATAGGTCATACGACGAGTATCGAGTTGTAAGAGCGCTCACACTAGCAATTGGACAGCCGTAAAAGTCGTGACAGCAGAATGTTGGCCAACTGAGTCTATTATTAGATGCATATCTTTCCTCATTTAGATAACGAAGTCTAAAGCACGCAAAAATATGTAATCAGTTTCGTAATTCATTTCTTGATAAGAAATTAAAGGACAGGTGGTTGACTGTACTGGTATTTGGACATTTGTTACGCTGGCAGAGGTCAGCAGTAGCAGTCTATTCCACGTCTTCAATTGCAAGTTAAATCGGTCGCAAGCAATTACAATTAGTCGCAATGAAAAAAAAAAAAAAAAAATAAAAAAAATGCAATAAAGTAAATATTATCATTAATTCTTATCTTAAGGATGTCTTGAATTCTTGGTCTGGTTGCGACAGAATATCAATATGATTTAAGGAAGAGTTTTCAACCTCTATATTTATGTCTAATGTCGCATATAGACTGTTGCGTCTGCAGCTGGCGTTTTGGGCATATACGCCATATATAATATTATTTCAGACGCACACATCACACACATCCAGCTGCAGTCTGGACGCTCTCGTTGAAACTAAGTTTATTTCGATGTTTTGTTTTAGCCGCACTGCACGCGCCGCGTCCAGTCTGTATGAGCCTTTAGGGTGTATACTACCAATCAAATCCCATAGACGACAATAGTAACATATGTGTCTAAAACTCCTACCTGCAGCGTATCAATCGACATAAACGCCACGGATATAAATGCTACCACCCATCACCCTTAAAGTGAATCAGAAAAAATGGGGGTCAAGCTGCTCATTTCTGAGATGACTAACCTAGTTCCGCATAAAATTCGAGTACATTTTTTTTACAGGTACCCCATACATGTTTCAAGCACAAGGCTACTTGACACGGTGGTACTGGATTAAATACAATTGCATACATTTTTTTTGTCCAATTGAAACTTTTTTTTACAACCAACAGACTCACATTTATCACCAATCACAGGACTTGTGGTGTTCAGTTCTCTATCAACAGTTCGGTGCACCTCGAACTTTAACCCAGCCGGAAGTTATTTGGTTTAGATGTTTCTTCCAGCCTAATATCGCAAATCCATGAACAAAGTGGCCGTCTGGTGTGGTATATCTAGAATTTTAGACGTTAGAAACGTCTGAATCATTAGTCGGCGACAATTTTCGCATCAAAGTAAAATATCGGAAATACATCTTTAGAAAGTGTTCAAGGTCATAAGTGTCGGAAGCGAGGGACGCGGGATAGGGGACAATGTGAAGCTGGAGAGACCAGGGTATATGTTGCGTCCCCGCCTCCCAACCCCACCTCCAGTTGAAAGGCGACCTAAATATGGATTTCAACGAACATTTTGTGTGTGGATTTTCTCCGAAAGTTCACAAACATGTACATGTACCTCAAATTATCCGGTTGATGAAATATTGGGCGGGATTTAGCTCAGTCGGTTTAGTGCTCGCCTGAGGTGCTTGCGTACCAGGATCGAACGATCTCAGTGGATCCATTCAACTGACTGGTTTTTTTATCGTTCCAACCAGTGCACCACAACAGGTCAAAGGCCGTGGTATATGCTTTTCTGTCTGTGGGAAAGTGCATATAAAAGATCCCTTGCTGCATTAGGAAAATGTAGCAGGTTTTCTCTGGTGACTACGTGTCAGAATTACCAAATGTTTGACATCCAATAGCCGATGATTAATGAATCAGCGTGCTCTAGTGGTGTTATTAAACAAAACAAACTTTCTTTGTTAAACATTAATGCCAGATGTCCAGGCCAAGTCATGGGTACGCCCCTTGAATCCGCGTCTTCGAGGGGCGGGGCGTAGCCCAGTGGTAAAGCGCTCACCTGATGCACGGTCAGTTTAGGATCGATACCCGTTGTTGAGCCCACTGAGACAATGTTTTTATTCCAGCCAGTGCACCACGACTGGTATATCAAATACCGTGGGTATGTTATCCTGTCTGTGGGTTGGTGCATATGAAAGGTATCTTGATATAAATAGAAAATGCCTGATGATTAATAATCAATGCGTTCTGGTGGTGTCCGTAAAGAAAATAAACTAACATATTTTATATCTTAGATGGTCTTACTTTCAGTAGTGTTCAGTATGTTAAAGGGACATTCCTGAGTTTGCTGCATTGTAAGATGTTTCCGACTAATAAAATATTTCTACGATTAAACTTACATATTAAATATATTTTCTTGTTTAGAATATTCGTGTCTGTATATTCAATGTGTTTCTGGTCGTCTTAATATTTGTAAGACGCCCAAACTGGATTTTGTGTTAAAATAATTTCGTACGTACGAAAAAAACCCCCATATTTTAGAAAATAAAATGAAATGTAACCTAGTACAAATATTAGAACGACCAGAAACATGTTTAATATATAGATACTAATATTTTATGCAGGAAAGTATATTTAATATGTAATTACAATCGTTAAAAAGTCTCTGTTAGTCAATAAAATCTTAAAAATTGCAGCAAACTCAGGAATGTCCCTTTAAGCCTAGTCTGTCTGGGTTTGTCCATGTAAAAAGGTTATAAATATTTCAACGAAGATGTCATTTAATTAATTTACCTTTTATATCAGATCAAGAAATTGGCTTAAATGGAATTTTTTATGTGATTTCATAATTCGCTCCATCCATGCTATGCTGACTGATGTCGTCAATAAATCCTTTGATTTGATTAGGCCGCCGTTCATCATGCTTTTCAGTAAATATAAATCTACTTAGAGGACTTGACAAAGGAAGAGGTTTTAAAAAATAAAATGTGGAACCTTAAGAAAACGTTGAAGATTCGTGTTCAAGGAGGAAAATGTGTTTGCATAACTGAACTCCAAAAAGAATAAAATAAATAAAACAAGACTGAATATTAATGTTCATTTAAAGGGGTGGGAAAGCAAACACAACAAAAACGTCAACCATCAACCAATTCTGTGCAGGTTTACGTTACAACCGTAAACTGCGATTCACTCACAAAAAGCAAGTGTTTGTTTGTTTTGTTTAACGACACCACTGGAGCACATTGTCTAATTAATCATCGGCTATTGGATGTCAAACATTTGGTAATTCTGACTCGTAGTCATCAGAGGAAACCCGCTACATTTTTTGTAATGCAGCAAGGGATCTTTTATATGCACTTTCCCAGAAACAGGAAATTACATACCACGGCCTTTGTCCAGCTGTAGTGCACTGGCTGGAATTAGAATCAAAAACAATCAGCCGAATGGATTCACCGATGTGGTTCGATCCTGAGATGCAAGCACCTCAAGCGAGAACTCAACCGACTGAGCTAAATCTGGCCCCAAAAAGCAAGTGATGCAAATTAGTTCCAACGATTGTCCTAAATAGCTGGTGCTTCAAAGGTGGATTTCTGTGGAAAAGTATATATCACCACTTCTTCATGTTAATTAAAAAAACATATCCCATGAGAAATAACGGTTTGTAATTATGTAACTGAAAAACAAACAGCTACACACATTTTTTATCAGTCACCAACGAACCCTATGCGGCATTACATTACAATGTACATGTGTATATGCTTTCATTATAATTACATTATAATTACATTATAATTACTACTAAACGAAACTAAAACGAAAAGCAACATCGATTACTCCACAGTCAGAATACAACTACAGCAACAGTGATTATCAAAATTAATTCTTATTAAATGATTGTTAATATTATAATACAAGTACACAATTACTTTCCAGACAACACTAGTAATTGTCGTATGGGAGTATAAAGCCTGAAAGACTGAGCCCTCTTATTAGTTACGTTTTGGTAAATCTGCGAGAAAAAAGTTCACATATACTCTAATAAGAATTTACAATTGCCAAAATTATAAGGTATATTAGCTGTGGGAAATGGTTATATGATAATAGTGAATTAATTGGGCAAACATTACAACCGGTAGTTCAGTATTACAGTAGGTTTTATGACCACCAAAGATCTTGAAGGACGACTGGGGTTAGAAGTGAAATTTGAAAGTTGACGTGTTTTTTTTTATCAATAAATTGCAAATTCAAACAATAAAAATTACTAAAAACAAAACAATAACAACTGTATGATCAACAAAATGAAAACGATTGACAGAAATAATGTTCCACAGTGATTAATGGACCTTCCTGGAAATTGTCAAAATCGAGAATGACACCCCACGCACGTGTACGGGGCAACTGCGAGATGCACGTGCAAACTATGGAATGTGTTTCGGTGTGTTGATAAACAGACCTGAACGTTCTTTACTAGGATGTCTGTGGTCAAAACGTATGTTCGATCTAATAGTTGATATTAACATTAATATTTCATGTTTCCCTACTTTGTTTTGAAGAGTATATTAGATTAAAGTAAAATGTTAAATTCTCCTATTTTAATTATTTGCGGCGTGTCAAGAAAATATTCCTTTTCGTTTTGGTACCAATATTAAAGCTATATTCTAGCTTGCCCAAAATATAACGTTGTTCAATAATGAAAATGGGAGGGGGGGGGGGGCAGGATACCCAATCAAAACTGCTTTAAGGGCCATCTTTGTTAACATGGCACATTTTTATTCACTCAAATAAAATTTTGGAAAAAAGTATTTGCCTGAAACCTTTTCACAAGTGCTGAAACGATAAACCGATATATATCGCGATGTTTCATCAGCTAGATACGAATCGCGGTACAGTTTTGCGTTTTGCGATTTTTACAAGTTATTGTTTCCTTGTATCTTATTTGACGGGAAATTGGAGAAAAAAACAAGAACACGCCTCCACCCCCCCCCCCCCACCCATTTTTTAAATTAGCCATGACACGAAATCGCGGAACGTTATATGCTTTTTGTCCCCTCACCCCGCCCCCACAGAGAGTAATCATGACGTCATGTGAGAGGGGCGGGACGTAGCCCAGTGGAAAAGCGTTCGCTTGATGCGCGGTCGATCTAGGATCGGTCACCGTCAGTGGACCCATTGGGCTATTTCTCGTTCCAGCCAGTGCTCCACAACTGGTGTAACAAAGGTGGTATATACTACCATGTGTGGGTTGGTGCATATAAAGATCCCTTGCTGCTAATCGAAAAGAGTAGCCCATGAAGTGGCGTTAGCGGGTTTCCTCTCTCAATATATGTGTGGTCCTTAACCATATGTCTGACGCCATATAACCGTAAATAAAATGTGCGTCGTTAAATAAAACATTTACTTCATTCATTCATGTGAGATTGAATGACAATATTATTAAACTTCTTCATCTTCATTTAGCACGTAATCATTTAGCATGACAACTAAAACTAATAGTCCATTAAAAAGTTTATCCCTTCCGCTTTCATTAAAAAAACCCATCAATATTAAATTTAAATGATATTAACTATATTGCAAGACGGCTTGTTATATCGCAGTAAATCGCAATACGGTTTTGACTGTACCGTTGCACCCCTATACTACGTTTCACCATGCATTTCCATCATTCTACCCAAAATATTACTTGTACTCCATGTCAAAAATGCGTAGTTGTTGGTTTGCAACCCCATACAGCCTTTTGGCAATAACGTTAATATGAATAGATTCGAGCATGGGGCGCTTGAGGTACTTGCGTCGCAGGATCGAACCACCTCGGTGGCTCCATTCAATTGATTGGTTTGTTTCTCGTTCCAACCAGTGTACCACAACTGGACAAAGGCCGTGGTATGTGCTTTCTTGTATGTGGGCAAGTGCATATAAAATATCCCTTGCTGCATTAGAAAAAAAATGTAGTGGGTTTCCTCTGATGACTACGAGTCAGAATCATCAAGTGTTTAACACCCAATAGCCGATGATTAATTAATCAATGTGCTCCAAAACAAACTTATTCTACCAATAATATTAGTTGTAATCCATATAAAAATGTGCAGTGTTTGGTTTGCAACCCTATAAAACCTTTGGCATTAATGTTAATATGAACAGATTCGGACATTGTCATTTAATTTTGGCAAAAATCAGCCTGCTCTCATTACAAAAACTGAAGCTCGTACGCCTGACACAAATCAATAAAAAATGTAAAATATTTGCAATCAACGTATACCTTTATTAATTAATTAACAAAGACATGTTCCCAAATTTGGTTGTTATAATTAGATAACATGTCAATGGAATTACTACGTATTGCACTGAACGTGATTTCACGAGTTTGATTTCAACGACCAACAACGTTAATGTACATTAAGCTTTGAGCACGAGTCAACTACAAAGGGAAATGTAAATTGATGTGTGTCTATTTCCGCGAGAAAAGAGTAACTATTTGACCTTTGCTGATTAGTAACATGACGGACAGTGCGACTGTTTCAGACGATGCCACATACCGGTAGTCCGGGATCCAAGGGCTTGAAAGTTTGATGGACCTGACTCCGCACAACGTACTTTTGCTTTGCTATTGTTTTTGTTTTTGTTAGAACAGACCTTCAGGGTAAACAATTGGGTGGTCTGCTTTGCTGGAAACATTGCAAACAAAAAATATGACCATATGTTCATGTATACTGTTCTGTTGTTGAATCGTGGGCTCTATTGAATCGGGGCCATTTGAGATTTCATCAGTTGGTTTAGAAATTAACCACCTATTGTTTTAATTACTTTCCCTGTTAGACAAGCAGATGTACAGATAGCAAACAGCCACAAAAATTAAAGTATATTCATATTGTTTTTAATTTTACTTTCGCAATTAATGTGTTTTATACATGAACCAAAATTGGCCAACAGCACACTATTTGTATGTGCATTAAAACAACTGTAGTTTTAGTATTTTATAACTATCAAACTCTAAACATATGGCAAAGTGTCATATGTATATGCCTGTTGATATTTACATGCTAGTGAGTAATGTCAGTGAAACTGTAAAATTACACGTCGATCATTTTATGGAAGCAGATAAGAGCTGTAAAAATTAAAACCGTAATATAGAAGGCAGATCAGTAATGAACTTCGCATCAAAACAGTCTATTAATACAGCATATAATTTCAGTACTTTATTTAAATAAATATTAGATAGTTATTTAGATTTTAAAATATGAATAATAATTTTTAAAATCATCAAAGTTATGGAAAAACAAATGAAAAACCACCTTATCTTGGAGGTGGTATTGAAACACCTTGCAGCAATCTGTCGACTGCTAAATGTATAGGCATAACTAATGAAACCGTTCCTTTTTATCATTTGCTTTATAAGCTACATTCAACTGTACGAATGTCAGCTACTTTTTTAAAATTACTATAATGTCCTTATGCTTCCATACTTGAAAATATAAATAACGTGAAACAATAGAGTTGCCATTTTTCATTCAGTGAGCCGTCATCAGCCAATTCTCGGTACCTCTTTCAACCTTCTTAGTCCATTTGCGAATTTAGAAAGTGGTTTTAATTAATTAATAATAATACATTTGCCAGTCAGTTTTAATATTAGTGTTGCAACCATAAACCGGTACACCGCGATATTTCAACTCGATACAAATCGCGTTACAGTTTTGCAAATCGCAATTTTTATACGTTGTTGTTTCCAAGTTGTAATAAGTTTTACCATAATTAAGCTGATATCTTTGAATAAGCCTCTCATTTTCTAGTGAGTTGAAGAAAATAGCATCTCCACCTCCAATAAAATATTTAACTACATGTACTATACACAGAGAATCCAGAAATAGTAGCCGTGTTGATTTCTGTGAAGAAAAGTATTCACTAAATTATATAGCATATCCGATGTAGCTAATAAACAAAGTTTATAAAATATTTATTCCTTCTGCTTTCATTTGAAAAATTTTTAATTAAATATATATCACAATACAGTTTTGACCATTCTGTGGCACCTTATTGAATATATAGTAGTGGAACATTTATAACTATATTCAAATGAAAATTATATACAGTTAGCTGTGTATATACTACTCAATTACTTGTTATTGTGACACCTGCATTTACGCAATAACTTAGGCATTAGTTAATTAGGGGACAACAATCAGTCCAATTAGTGTGAAACTACATTACAGCAATTAAGAACAGGGTTCACTCCCATAAGACAGACGTCCCATAAGGCAGACATGCCATTTGATAGACAAAACTCTTTATTGGGTTATGTAATGTATCCTGTACACCCCTGACTGCGTTAATGGTATTGCTCCAATCTGCTCAGCAAGCTATGCTGCAGTGCAACAGCAGTCTTAATTAATGAGCTGATTTCATGCAAACAACAGCGAGAGCTTAATTGTAATCTGGTAAATGCAATTAATAAATGTAAAGATACAGTGCTTGGTGGATTTTCCACTGCAATATCTCCATTCAATTCATTTCACTTCAGATTGACAATGTTTTGTTTTTATATCAATGATTACCGCACAGTTATGACAGTACCTATTTAAAAAAATTGTTATATCTACCAATTCCACACAGGCAACTAGGAGAAGTTAATTGTAATCTGCTAAACAGAATTAACAAATGTAAAGATACTGTGTTTTATGATGTCCGTGTTTTTAGAGTTTAGCAACATCCGTATACAATTCATTTCACTTCAGATAGACATTGTTTGTATATCAATGAGTATTATGTCTCTGACGACCAATGTCTTGTATTTCATTGACCATACATTTAAACCATAGCTAAGCACAGAGATAACATAAAAGTTCTTATATATTAACTGCATGTAGCTACCAAAAACAGTCATTCAAGACTCCCGCCCCGGAATCGGCAACTGGCGAGGTCAGAGGCTGAATCCGGGGTGGGCGTGCCTGAACCCTTGTGGATAGGGGCACGTAAATATAGTTGCCCGTTGCCCGTCATTCAATTTTTTAGTCATGGCTGGTCTTAGAAGGATAAAATTTGTTCAATCACAAAAAGGTTCACCACAAGTAATATTGGATGGATTTTTATTTGCAAAGAATCGCACCAGAGGGGAAAGTGTTCACTGGAGATGCGTGACAAAAACGTGTACCGGGAAATGCACCACTGTCGGCGAATTTGTACGGAACACATCGGAACACAACCATCTTCCAAGTGATCCGAATGTTGCTCGGTTTATCAGCATACTACGGAAGCGAGCAAGAGAAGAAACAACACCTATGCAGCAAATATACAATGATGAGGTTGCAAAGCAAGCATTAGAAACTGTTCCTCATTTGCCTTCCTTTCCCAGTATGAGCAGTGCACTGTACAGACAGAGACGAGTTCTGATACCTGCCCTACCACAGACTAGAGCCGATGTCATCCTAGAAGAACCATGGACACAGACAAATGACGGAAGACGCTACCTGTTATTTAGCGATGGAAATGAAGATAACATGCTTGTGTTCTCTACAGATGAGCAAATCGTAGCTCTACAGGCTGCAGAATCCATTTTTATGGACGGAACTTTCTCTTCTTGTCCAGCATTGTGGAACCAATTATACATCATCCATGCTATGGACGGAACCACTATGTATCCCCTTGTGTTTGCTCTTCTTCCCGATAAACAGAGGATAACATACATTAGACTGTTCAGTTTGTTGAAAAATGAAGTTCAACAATTATTAAACCAACCCCTTGCTCCAAGTAAAGTTCAGACTGATTTTGAGATGGCTACAATCCAGGCAGTTGAGACGGAGTTTCCGCAAGCTGAAGTAAAAGGGTGCTTTTTTCACTTTACACAGGCCATTTGGAGGAAAACTCAAGAACTGGGTCTTACTGTTTTGTACAAAGAAGATCCAGCTGTACAGACATGGATTCGGAGGGCTGCTGGACTACCACTTTTGCCCATTGCACAAGTACAGGATGCATGGTTAGAAGCCATGAATGACGGACCTGATGTTCCACAGGCGGAGGCATTTAATGATTATGTTGTTTTAACATGGGTAGACGATGACTCCAGATTCCCTTTGATTGTATGGAACCATCATCTGACCACTGGCCCAAGAACAAATAATAATCTGGAGGGATTTCATTCCAGAATGAATCGTTCAATCCAAGTTCATCATCCAAACATATACCGATTTGTAGAATTAATCAAAGGAATAGAGACCTCCGAACGTGCTAAATTGAGACAGATAAACTTTGGAGCTGCCCCACCACCAAGAAAGAGAGTGTATAAGCAGAATGAAAATAGAATCGTGAGATTGAAGGCGCAACTAAACCTTGAACAGAAAACGCCCATTCAGTTCTTGGATGCCGTTGGACATCTGTTAAAATTAGTATAAATTGTGGAACAGACAGAAAATTGAATCGTGAGACATGTTAAAATGTGTATCCCGGGTATATGTATGTGTATAAATAAATCTAATTTTATATAATTTTGTTATGTGTTTTGTATTTAATTGTATCCGACTATTCCATTATTTACTACATGTATTATTCAAGGTAAACGGCAGGTAATTAGTAATGGGTCTTGTGTTGTTTTAACGCGTCTGCGTTATGGGACGTCTGTCTTATGGGAGGACACCAAGAACAGTATGGCTTTTAATTGTTTCCACCAACTTATCAGCCAAGGACTAAAATCCATGGCAATTACAAGTCAACAAACATATCTATCTTATAAATATTCGGGTTTTTTTTCATACATGAAAAGATATATAGAGACCCTAAGAGCTTAGACATATATATATATATATATATATATATATTTTTTTTTATCTGTATCACCATGTTGTCAACTTGTTAATCATGTTTGATGTTGGAAAGTAAAATACAAGAACCTACATTACAAACTTGTGACTTCTCTTCCTTCATTTATATCCCGGTAAAACAAAACTAAGAAAAACTATGCTGTGTTAATACAATCGTTAAAAATCATGATCCAAAGAAATTCCATGCTATTGTGTATTATCATTATTTTAAATTATTGTCATAAATGTGTGTGTGTGAGAGAGAGAAAACTAAATCTGCAAGTTTGTACTATGCCCTATAGAAGTAGTTTGGTGTATCACAGTTCAGTAGAAAATATGAGAAAATAAAATAAACCCCAACCAAAAACGGCAAGACTTTGGTATCAAATTAACACATTATTTTTCGATCATGGGTTTAAGCGTTGTTCTTGTTTTCGGTTACTGTACTTCTTTTGATTAAAAAAGGTACACTATGATTGTCTACCTTTACCTATAGTATTATAACACATAATTGAATGACTTCTGTTTTAACGTATTTAATGTATTTAAAGTATTGGCAAGTAAAATAAATACATTTAAAACGTAAAAAATAGGGACTAATATATCAGAAGACTAATTCAGAAAGTTCCCTTAAACTCGCTTATGTAACTTTACAATATGTTGCATTGTTAATTACAAAGTTGCGAGAGGTCGTTGGATTAGGCCCCTGTAGACACATTTACTCGATTGTTATCAAGCTGTGATGGCCGAGTGGTTAAGGCGTTGGACTAGAAATCCAATGGGATCTTCCCGCGTATGTTCAAATCCTACTCACAGCGACTAAATTTTACTTTTATTCTTGCTTATGACAAATTGGTCTCTTTTAACCATTGTTCAGTTAGGATTAATTTCATTTCCATAAATATTGAAAGGTATAGTTGAATTAACAACTTGTGTTATGTTTTTTTTTTGATATTCTATTTCGATTCGATAACAATGTTATGGGATCGTTAAAGGTAACAACTCCACAACACTTTATTGTGTGGAAGCTGCCATCCATACTATTGGTAATGCTTCACAATATTATTTGAGTAACATCTGTTATTATTCCAAAAGATAGGAATTTAGAAGTATTATTTGAAATGTGGAAACTGGTACAGCGAACTTTACGTACTGCTTATGAAAACCTTCCAGCAAGTGTCATTCCTGTCAATAGTTAATTATTCACTGCTGTCTAACGCATTTCCTTAGTCACCAGTGCAAAGACAAACAATCACATATTTCACAATAGCCTTTGTCCATGTACAGCTTCGCAGATCTTAGCTTATTTCTTGTATCGACAATACTTGGAACACCTTGCAGTGTTCAGACTCCTTCCGCATCACTGTTGCACACCTCATTAAAATGCAGTCTCGGCAGACGAATGCAAAGCAAATTTCCCCTGGTGATATAATATTACATTGAGGTTGTCATCGGACATCTCGTCCATACAGACACTTGAAAAGGTGTCTTTTAGCCAAGAAACAATTCACCAAACGAAATTATGGGTAGATTACCAGTGTTTTCAACATTCTTTCATCACGTGTAGGAACATGTCATAGGATCACACCCAGATAGGATGTATTGTGGAGAGATGGCAACCATGTTATACTTTGCTTCATTCAGCCATAGCTACGGTCTAGTTATGGCCCAGATTGTAGACATAGTATTTACAGTTTGCATAATAGGATGACTGCTATAGTCATAATCAATGTGTTCCAATGGTGTCGTTAAATAAAACAAAGTATAAGTGACCTGACTAGCGGCTCGATGTGTAAACATGAGTACCAGTTAGCATCGCAGGGCGAAATAGGGACTGCATTGTAGAAAGGCCAACCACTGGTGCAACTGGCTGTCTTCTCCCTGTGCTGACCTTGGTTACGTCTTCCTCCTACCGGCCTCGGTGGCGTCGTGGCAGGCCATCGGTCTACAGGCTGGTAGGTACTGGGTTCGGATCCCAGTCGAGGCATGGGATTTTTAATCCAGATACCGACTCCAAACCCTGAGTGAGTGCTCCGCAAGGCTCAATGGGTAGGTGTAAACCACTTGCACCGACCAGTGATCCATAACTGGTTCAACAAAGGCCATGGTTTGTGCTATCCTGCCTGTGGGAAGCGCAAATAAAAGATCCCTTGCTGCCAATCGGAAGAGTAGCCCATGTAGTGGCGACAGCGGGTTTCCTCTCAAAATCTGTGTGGTCCTTAACCATATGTCTGACGCCATATAACCGTAAATAAAATGTGTTGAGTGCGTCGTTAAATAAAACACTTCTTTCTTTCTTCCTCCTAGGGCATCTCCTCTTAGGTTGTGGACTATCTCCGTAAACTAAACAAATACTGTGGCTGTGGATTCAGTTTGAATCACACACAATATCTTATCAAACGAGTATTATCCTCCCTAAGACCACATTGTAACTGGACTTTCTTGAAATATATAATCAAACTGGATGGACGTAGCCTAGTGGTAAAAGTGTCTGCCTGATGCGCGGTAGATTTGGGATCGATCCCCATCGGTGGGCCCCATGAAGTGGTGACAGCGGGTTTTCTCCCTCAATATCTGTGTGGTCCTTAACTATATGTCCGACGCCATATAACCGTAAATAAAATGTGTTGAGTGCGTCGTTAAATAAAAAAATTCCTTCCTTTCATCGGTGGGCCCATTGGGTTATTTCTCGTTCCAGTCAGTGCATCACAACTTGTGTCATAAAGGCCGTGGTATATGCTATCCTGTCTGTGGGATAGTGCATATAAAACATCCCTTGCTGCTAATCGAAAAGAGTAGTCCATGAAATGGCGACAGCAGGTTTCCTCTCTCAATATATGTGTGGTCCTTAACCATATGTCTGACGCCATATAACCGTAAATAAAATGTGTTGAGTGCGTCGTTAAATAAAACATTTTCTTCCTTCCTTCCTCACTTGCATTTTTCTTTTGGTTTATGGTTTGATGCCTGTACTCTTGGTTGCGTAAAATAATTTTTTTATAGGTAATGTTTTAATTGTGGCCACATAACGCAGGTACATAATGATTTGGGATTCATTTTAAGATGTCATAGGCGTACGGGTTCCCATTTATGTAGGGAGGGAGGTGGGGGGGGGGGCAGGCTGGCGTTTGCTCAAATTAAAGAAAATGCCCGAAGCTGGATACTAGCATTTGTTTTACATGGATTACAACTAATTATGAGGGTAGAATGATAGAAATACATAGCTAAAAGGTCTCAGGTTAGCACGTTTTCCCGGAATATCTGTATCATTTCTGCCCGACTTTGAGGTTTAGTTTCAGCACTAAGGGGCATATGCACCCCACCCCTCACCCCGCCCTTATCTCGTACACTTATGTAGGCTGTTGCTACCAAAGCTAGGCAGGTAACAGGTTAATAGGGGTCACTGCACTTGGTGAAATTAAATGTCTTTCATAATCTTATTCAATATTCAGTGTAGCTGATGGTTGCATCCATAGATGTTTTTCTCAGTGTACATGTATGTTAAAAAAAAAACTTACCAAAAAATACCATCAATTAATTATTATTATTATTTTTTTTTTTTAAACAGTCACTGAGATGAAGTTTCATAGATGAAACTATAAACCCAGTGTCAGTGATTAAGACTTATAACCGTAAATAAAATGTGTTGAGTGCGTCGTTAAATAAAACATTTTTTTTCCCCCCATTTCTCGTTGCATAGCCATTGTTTCGTCTCTGATAGGTGTTTAAACATTACGTTCTTCTTCGTAGATTCAAAGTAGAGAGGGTTGGTCAAAATATCCATACACATATACTCACACCAAAACAGATTTGTGTTTAGTTCAGGTAGGAAGTGATCATTCAAGCTTAGAGAGTTTCTTTTGGTATAGAATTGGTCAGCATCATCAATAACAGTTTAACAGTGGGATGGGGGGGGGGGGGGGGGGGTAGATTGACAATGGGCGGGCCATATGGTTTTCGACAGTCTTCCTGGTACATGTATTTATAGCGCATCTATGAATCCATGCATCAGAATGCATAGCAACTGTTGATTTGTTGTTTCTTTTCTTTACTTTTAATTTGATTGTTGTGCATATGTCCAATTAATGTTCAATGACGCTATCCTGGGTACTTACATCAGTTATCTGGGCTTATGTCTAGGTCAGTAGGTTAATGGTTTGCTATTATTAAAATACATTTAATGAGCTACAGTAACAAGAGGTTTTGTATGGAAGAACATAATATATTTTTTTTAATATTATTATTATTATTATTATTTTTTTTTTTGCTACACAAATATTGCATAATATATATATTATATGTATAAATGTAGCCATAATTTTTTGTTTGCAAAATTTTTGGCAAAGCAAACTACCCAATTCTATCATAAGAAGGCCTATTCAAACAAATAAAAAACAACATAACAGTGTGTTAGGCGAAGTCAGGTTCAACCCATTTTTGAGGGCTTTTGAGACCTGTGGATCCCGGACTACACAGTAGTGTATCCTAATTAGCGAGAGGACGAGACCAGGAACTGGTGTAGGCCCAGCGCGAACCGCCAGCGACGCAATTACACAAATATTAGTTTGTGGACGCATTTTTAAGCTCGGGGCTGAACGCAGCCCAGTGGTAAAGCGCTCGCCTGATGTGCGGTCGGTCTAGGATCGATTCCCGTCGGCGGACCCATTGGGCTATTTCTCATTCCAGCCAGTGCACCACCACAGATATATCAAAGGCCGTGGTATGTGCTATCCTGTCTGTTGGATAGTGCATATAAAAAGATCCCTTGCTACTAATGAAAACAGATTGGCGGGTTTCTTCTCTATGACTATCTCAAAATAAATTTTTTGACATCCCATAGCCGATGATTAATAAATTAATGTGATCTAGTGGTGTCGTTCAACAAAACAAACTTCTAAGCTAGTCTTGGAAGTGACAGTCATCCAACAGGCGGTGCAGGAGGGATGAAACGTTTACGGATATCCAGGGGATTGGCAATCTTCCTAAATACGAGCACTGATAGTGGATGATGGAAGAAATCACGACTTTGCCTAACATCCTTTTGACTCTTGCCTTGTGCAGAGATACAATTGTAATCGGATTTATCGCTTTAGATTATATGTGTAACGTGGACTTACGGTATGGATAATACCCGCTCAGTGAATCAAAAAACAACCTCACAACTGCTATATTTTCACAAGATTCACGTACGTCCGACGTGGGCACAGCATGACGATACCATACTCCAGGGAATTTTATTTATTTATTTATTTTGTTGTTGTTCAGACAGTGGAACAAAAAAGGTCAATATTTTGTGTTACCCACAGGCGATGATGAGACACCCCAGTGCTGTCAAGTCTCAGGCATTCGGAGTGAGACTCACGCATTTAAACGTCGTGTCACGATCTCACGCCTGTACAAGATTTTCTCACGCATTCTAAACATTATAGCAAAAAAAAAAAAAAAAAAAAAAAAAAAAAAAAACAAAAACAAAAAAAAAAAAAAAAAAAAAAAAAAAAAAACTGGACAGCTTTACCACCCCCTGTTGCTATGGAACTGAGATAGTCTTGTCCACAAAGAAATAAAATAGTTTATTAAGTTACAAAGCGTTTCCGTACCAACTTGACGCAACCACATTTGACAGCAGCCCATAACAGAATCAACGTTGTTAATAGTTAGCGAGTATGAGGGTTTGTTCCTTTGTCAGTCATTTGTCATTTGTGAAATTATTGTATGCATTCTAAAGGGATCTGATAAATTATTAACATACTAATTTTATTATAGGTTGTCAAAAAAAAAAAAAAAAACCCCCACCAAAAACAAAGACTTTTTTTAAATGTAGCTGTGAACACTATTGAAATATTTATTAATTCTTGGGTGTGTTCTGTTGAGATCTGAAGACTTACAGAATATCAGGTTACTACGTTTTGATATCGTGGTTATTTGGTGAGGTTTAGATAATGGTGTAATAGGCGAGCTTCAGAGAGCCTGTTACACCGTTATCGAACCGAGCCTAATAACCACGATATCAAAACGTAGTAGCCTGATACTTTTTTTTTTTTTATCATGCAACCTCTTTCAAGTTATATTTTTGTAATATGTTTCAATCAAAAGCGGTATAGAAAGTATTAGTTTTATCGTGTACAAACTACTACCGGAAGTCGGACAACAGCAGGTGTCCGAACGCCGAAAATTTATTTTTTCAAATTTTAAATAAAATATTTGATTATATTTCAAAGTCTGTTGTGTCACACCATTACAATTTTTGTACCTTTTTTTTCTGTGAAAATGAACACAAGTTCATGTGCGACCTGAAGAAAATCTACATCACTGGCTGCTAGTGAATGACATTGTGACGCCAGACGCTGTTCCAATATAAACATTCTTTGCAGGAAGCTACTTACTTTTTTGGTTTCAAAATGTTTAATTCAAAAGGCTGGCTAGTTCCAAATGGGAGCGAATAATGGAAAATTGAAAAATAAGAGACAATTTGACGTTACAGGAAATAGTTATTTATGCAGTTCAACAATTATTGTTGTAAATGGATGTTTGAAAAATTAGAAAACGACCTACCTGCAGAGTTAGCAAACATCCGTCATGCGGACAACTCATTTCCTAGTGACATGATAACTTCGAATTATCAGGTAGGGGTTATCAGGTCAATGGGAAGCATGGTTGCATCATAAAATAGATATATTGAAAATTATCTGTATCAGTATTGACAAAGCACAGTTCTCGCGGTTTAAAGGGAGCTGTCACTCTTGCTCCCAATACCACCCGTGATACTAATTCAAGGAGGGACATTCTTAGCTCCCATTAACAAGTGAATTTATATATCAGGGGCGGGACGTAGCCCAGTGGTAAAGCGTCCGTTTGGTGCGCTGTCGGTTTGGGATCGATTGCCGTCAGTGGGCCCATTGGGCTATTTCCAGCTCCGTAGTATCTGTTATCCTGTCTATGGGATAGTGCATATAAAAGATCGCTTACTGGTAATCGAAAAGTGTAGCCCATGAAGTGGCGACAGCGGGTTTCCTCCCTCAATATCTGTGTGGTCCTTAACCACATGTCCGACTCAATTAAATGTGTTGAGTGCGTCCTTAAATAAACCATTTCCGTCCTTCCTTCCTTATATAGTATCAATATGGTAATATATTTAACTGATCCACACAATCTAATTCAGGAAAGCTGTTAATCACTCACCTCAATGTTTTGTTTGTCACGTCGAGGTCTGAATGCATTGTAATTGGTCGCTACCTTTTCGTTTATAATGACAAAGGACGAAAGGTGTTCGATCCATTTGTTAAAACTGATTTCCTGTGATATATTTGTATATTTTTTCACTTGCTGAAGTAGCTTTAAAAGCAGTGTTGGATTTACTGTTCTCTAACAAAATGTTTCTTCAGTTATTAAAATGAAATGTTTTGTTCCTATTGAAGATATATTGAAATCCAGTTTTTAAATAAAAAAAATTAATTACATAAGACAAGTTCTCTATGATCTCCAATGCCCTATATTGTCTCTGTTTAATATTTTCCAAAACACTATACCACTAAGGTGGTTCCCGATTATTTATTTTTGTTTACTTTACTGGTATACCGAACTTCAAAAGGGTCTCTTCATATGGTCTACTGTCGCTTGATACATTTCGACAATACATGTCACAGCTTCGTTAATATTGTAAATACATAATTCTAAAATGATACTATGTATGCCAGAATACAATGTAGTATTGATATAACAGTATCCAATTGCTCAATAATGCGCAGTACAGTACACAATATTTATATTGCGTTTAACATACTACCTGTATTTCATTTCATTTTGACTTATGTCGAGTTAAGGTTCAAGCACGCTGTCCTGGGAACACACCTCCGCAATCTTGGCTGTTTGTCCAGGACAGTGGTTTAGTGGATAATTGTCACTGAGAGAGAAGTCGGCGAAGTTGTTTTGCACCTACCCATGAAGTCGTTAAAGCTCAACCTGGGTGGGAGCCGGTACCGGGCTGCGATATGTTCAGTGGAACCGAGTTTGCACATAATACGCTACGGTTATAGCCAAGGGGTGAAAATATTTGTTTGCATAAGCTTGTGAACTCTTGAACTACCAACCATTTCGGACACTGGCTTTTAACTGGACGTTCCATTTCTGTTATCAATGTCTTGAGCAGTGAATAATTCACATTGTTTGAATGCTGCAATTAACCCTGGAGCACCTAATTTTGTAGCAGTTATCAGTATTTGCATATGATCTCGATGCGGTATTGGATGCGTTTCATAAACACTTTTGTCGATCAATATTTCCAATCAGAACTATTCACGACCTTCCAAATCTTAACTCTATACAATGCATACACAAAAGACGTTTCTGCCGCTGGACATCGAACTTAAAATTTATATCGATTATCCAACATGATTCACAATTGATTAGGTTTACTATTTTACTGTTTAAATTAAGTTTATCGCTCAGGTGAACTTCGTGGTTGTGTAACGAGGACATGGTTCAAATTCTATTACCACCGGCCTCGGAGGTGTCGTGATTAAGGCATCGCACATTGGGCTGGTAGGTACTGGGTTCGGAGTCCGGTACAGGCTACCACCAACAGCCAGTTTTAACGAATCAATGGGTAGATGTAAGACCACTACACCGACGTCTCTCTCTCTCTCTCTCTCTCTCTCTCTCTCTCTCTCTCTCTCTCTCTCTCTCTCTCTCTCTCTCTCTCTCTCTCTCTCTCTCTCACCACTAGTAACTAACCACTAACCCTCTGTTCTGGACAGCCAGCCTAAATAGCTGAGGTGTGTGTCCAAGACAGCGAGTTTGAACCTTAATTGGATGAAAGCACGAACATAAGTACAGATGGATATGGAATGGAAATTCTGTGATAGATTGGCAAATATCTTCTATTACGGGTCTATGCTGAGTTTGCTGCCACTGTTTATGTTATTTTTTTATGACTAAAATTACACATTCAAGCTATTTTCCTGTTTATAATATCGATATTTATATAAATAAGGTGTGTGTGTGGTCATGTAAATGTGTGTAGTATCCCAAACCAGATTTTATCTTCCAATAATTTCGTACGTATGAAAAAAATACAAAAAAGGAATGCGTCATAGGAGCCGGAAGATGCCATCGTCTAAGGGTGGTGTGAACTGCCATTTATATATTATATCGCCATTTAACGGTAAATGCAAAATACTTTTAGTTTAGGATGGGGACAGTGCACCGCACGTTTCTTACAATATTAAACGGAATTATTTATCTGCAATGCTGTTTCAGTTCTGATGTGTGCTACACGAATTACTTGAAACTTGAACTATTTTGTCGTCACCTTCAAGTTCGAGTTGTCGAAGTTTGATTGTATATCAAGAAGGAAACAACACATTTTTCCTATAAATATAAGCGCACGGCGTTCGCCATTCGACCTGAGCAGCATAAAGCCGATATCTTAAGACAGTAACCAGTTATTTCTTTTATCCTGCAATGCTACAGGAATTCTCGGAAAATCATTATTTAATCCATTTTTGTGTACGTAAATCGAGTATCGTCAACCTAATCGGGTGTTACAAATTTTCTTCCAATAGAGGGCGCTAGTAGTGGATATCAGTAATCTTGACTACATGTATCAAGGCTGAACACGAGGAACGAATATTAGCCTTGATTTATGAAGATAGGCTTAAGTCAGTTCGTCAGTGACCGAAAATATAGAGATTTATCTATTGTCCGAACCAAATTGGTAACAACTACAAAAATTACTCTCCTACCTTTAATTGCCGTTAGATTTCCTCCAAAGTTTGTCCAGACACAAATCGCAAAAAAACCCCACAACATTACAAATATATAAATTCCACACACGAAACTGCAACGATGTCAACGATATCGTCTTTGCTGAGATTGCATAAAAAAAAATACATGCAGTTTTCTGCCATCTGCCATGTTGCTTGTTTATGGAATACTCTTCAAGAGGGGTGAAAGCCTCCAAAGTATGTGACACAATTAATTAAATCAATGATCTCTAGTGGTATCATTAAAAAAAAAATAATAAAAAAAAAAAAAAAAAAAAAAAAAATATGACGTCATCACGTTTGCTTTTATATCATAACATGTTATGACGTTGTTATATTAAGTCCTATCCGTTCACCCCTCTTGAAGAATATTCCAAAAAGTCAAAATGGCAGCTGGCACAAAATTACATGTTTTTTGCCCTATGCGCTTTCAGCGAAGTCGATATAGGTGACATAGTTATCATCTGGTATGTGGAATCTGTGTCATTGTAATGTTTTTTTCCAGATTTCTGTCTGGACAAACTTTGGATTCAAGGTAGGAGAGTAATTTTTCGTAGTTGTTAACAGTTTGGTTCGGACAATAGTCATCATATCTTGCCAATGTATACAGTGCTTGCAGGATAAATATATATACACACACATTGGTATTCTAAAAAAGAAAGAAAATGTATTTAATACATAATTCTAGTCGCCCATAAAGGTTCTGTTAGTAGGAAACATTTTACAGTGGATGCAAACTCAGGACTGTCCCTTTAACTACAGCTGAATCCCGTTGGTTCGAATCCCGTCGGTGCTCGAGAAAGTGTTGGACCCATCGGGTAGTTCGACCTAACTATTCACGTGCAAGTGTAACTCGGGACTTCGTTCTTGGTTCGAGCATTGCGGTGTATTCGACTCTTCAGAGTACGACCCAACGAGATTCTACTGTACTTACATGTAGGTATTATGGACTAAGTCACTCATCATTTTAATCTGTCATTTCTGTCTATGCATATCCCTGAAATCTCTGTTATTATGTCGACTGTTTTCGTAAGTTACCTACGCACATCGTCATAGCTGTCACTTAACTGTTTCAACTTCCGCCTCAGCAGCTGCGTTTTGTGTATTTGCCTTCACCCGTCTGATTTCCTGGTCATGTGTAGTTACTAGCGCTGCCTTGTCGCAGCACATTAACGCGCGATGACTGGTAGCAGACGAACAGATAGAGCAGGTGGTTGCAAATACGTTAACAATACCACAAATGACTAATAAGCGATAGCCGAAGGGGCCAGATTAAATTGTAATAAAAAAAGCAAATAAAAATCCACAGAACATTTAAAAAGATGATATAACAGTACAAAAAAACACCATCAAAACTAACACACACACAAGCGAGCGTGCGCGCGCACATCTACACACGAAAAAAAATAACGTACAGGAAAAACGAACTGGGAAATGTAAAAGTTTTACACAAACATCCACAGAATAGAACGGCAATAGTGGAATAGAACGGCAAAGTTAGGATGAATTTAGATAAGAAATAATAACATAACATGGATCTTCAGAGAAAGAAAATAAGGTTTGATTATTACATCTTGAGTATGCTCCGCTATACTCTATACCTAGGGTTGGGTAAATCTGATCGAAGTTTTGTGCATAGCATTTTCTATGGCCATTTTCGATTCTGAATGAGAATCTGTTGGAATCTTTTACCTTCGATGACCTTTGACCCCCGGAACCTTAATTTATTTAGAATGGCCGCCAAAAATGGCTGTGTTTTGCAATTTTCCCTACTTAATAAGACTAATATGGCATGTTACATATCATTATATATATTTTTCAGGTCAAGGAATACGAAAATTACACTTTGAACTGGACTGGAGGGGTTAGAAATCCGCTTTTAGTGATCTGGGGTAAAAAAATTAGGTCAAAAAAAATATTTTCCCAAAAATATTCATTCTGATCATGATCGTTTTTCTCGGGTTTTTTCATTCCAGATCTGGATGTTCGGCTAAACTTACCATCTGTTTGCTAAACATGATTGAAATGTTGTAGTTCTAGTATCTCATAGTTAAGAAATATGACTGATGAACTAGTGTATAGTGTTTCCAAAACGAGGAGCAGTTCTCAGAAACAACTGTTTGGTGAAACATACAAAGAAGTGCCCGAATATGAACTGAAGTCAAAGCTTCCCCCTGGAATATTCTTACTAGGACGGATGATGTATCTATGTAGGACTGTAGAGAGGGTCAACATCAAATTAGTAGAAATGAAGCAAGCAATGTGTTAAACTTACAATTCAGAGGAAATTCACAGATAGGCGTAAATCCAGCGGTGTATGTTAGTGGGTTTGGCCTCCCCCCCCCCCTCCCCCCACACACACATACCCACGACGAAAAAAAATACATCTGTTATTTTAAAGTGCATCCCTTGCTAGTGTACATCTTCCATTTAGATGAAGACCCTCCCTGCAACAGATCCTGGATCCGCTCCTGATTCAAATAAGTGTTATAGCAGGCAACACGGGACTAAAAAAGATCGGATTTCCAACAAAATCATGCACACATGCCATTTCTTCTCGTTCCAGCCAGTGCACCATGGCTGGTATATCAAAGGCCGTGGTATGGGCCATCCTGTCTGTGGGATGGTGCATATAAAAGATTCCTTGCTACTAATTGAAAAATGTAGCGGGTTTCCTCTCTAAGACTATATGACAAAATTACCAAATGTTTGACATCAAATAGTCGATTATTAATAAATCATTGTGCTCTAGTGGTGCCGTTAAACAAAAGAAACTTTTAACATGCTATTTCATTTTTTTTTTGCCCAAGGAGGTGGGTGGATGCAATAAATAAAAAAGAAGAAAAGAAACAAAGGCACCTACACAATTTGCATTATATAAACCAAACAACTGTTCTTGTCGGGGGCGGATAGAGGACTTTTCTAGGAAGGGAATTCACCGTTTTAAAAGAGGGCGGTAGTCGGGCAACGTTTAAAAAGGGTATCCACAATAATCAAAAGTTCATTAATAGGCATTGGATTCCCCATAACATCAATCTAACAAAGATACTACGCTAAATAAATGTATTGTGTCCCTGTGATAAACACTGGAGTTTTCGGGGAACTTCGTAATTCAGGAGGCGTTGCGCACTCCCAGTACCTCCCACTGGATCCGCACCTGGCGGGACAAAGGTTACGCAGGATTATGTACATTAACATCCATAGTCCATTACCATCCATAATTTTATGTGGTAAAATGGCATGTGACTATAATCGTTGATAGCTAGCTGTAACATGCAAGTTTATTATAACTGACAATATATTTGTATTTTGCATTAGTAAGCAGGACTCTGAGAAATAAATATATGCGTAACCCAACTATGGGTTACGCAAATGTTTTTCAGGGTAACTCATTTTGTTTTGCGTAACCCATTAGAAATATATTATTATGTGAACAGTGACAAATTATAGTGTAAAGTATTTTTAATGTTTTGATATTTTGGGGCGAGAACGAAAAATGGGTTACGCAAAACCATACTTGCTCGAACCATGCGCGAGCGAAACGATCATTCGCGCAATTTTCAGACGCCTGAATAAGTGTCATAAGATGGTGAGGCGAGCTTTTGTAACTTATGTCACAGCAGGCTGGTAACCCTTAACTTTATTCCAAAGAATATTCACGGGACCACTGAGAATCCCCTTAGATCCGCGCCTGATATATATTAGGTTCGGACCTCATTTACTGTGTAATGCTATGTGTAATCAAACTTGCTTTCAATTCGTTCATTCATTCATTCATTCGTTCGTTCGTTCATTCATTCATTCATACATTTATTCATTCATTCATTCGTTATTTCATTTATTCATTCTTTCATTCATCCATTCATTCACTCACATATTCTTTAACTCATTCATACATTTATACATTAAGTTCAAGCACGCTGTCTGAACTATTTGTACAGAAAGCATAAATGGTTAGATTCTTAATGAGAGCGAACTCGTCGTAGCGGTCTTAGGGCTCATATAGATTGAATGCGGCGCGTGACTGCGGTCCGGCTAAAAAATAAAATGGAAATACATCAGTTTCAATGAGAGCGTCTAGACTGGATGCGTGCGATGCCTGCTTTTGTCAGCCGCTATGAAATAATGTATACAGTTTATATGACCGAAACGCAAACCGCACACGCAACATACGCAACAACCTGACCGCACGCACGCGCTGCTTCCAGTCTATATAGCTCTTTTCACGTCCGCTAAAGCTCACTCTGAGTGGAAGCCAGTACTGCGACGTGAACCCAGTACCTACCAGTCTTAAGTCATTTAATCGTAAGGACAATTGTACCGATACCTTGTATGTCCCTCAATGCCTACCAGTCTTAAGTCATTTAATCGTAAGAACAACTGTACCGATACCTTGTATGTTCCTCAATGCCTACCAGTCTTAAGTCATTTAATCGTAAGGACAATTGTACCGATACCTTGTATGTCCCTCAGTGCCTACCAGTCTTAAGTCATTTAATCGTAAGAACAACTGTACCGATACCTTGTATGTCCCTCAATACCTACCAGTCTTAAGTCATTTAATCGTAAGGACAATTGTACCGATACCTTGTATGTCCCTCAATGCCTACCAGTCTTAAGTCATTTAATCGTAAGAACAACTGTACCGATACCTTGTATGTCCCTCAATGCCTACCAGTCTTAAGTCATTTAATCGTAAGAACAACTGTACCGATACCTTGTATGTCCCTCAATGCCTACCAGTCTTAAGTCATTTAATCGTAAGAACAACTGTACCGATACCTTGTATGTCCCTCAATACCTACCAGTCTTAAGTCATTTAATCGTAAGGACAATTGTACCGATACCTTGTATGTCCCTTAATGCCTACCAGTCTTAAGTCATTTAATCGTAAGAACAACTGTACCGATACCTTGTATGTCCCTCAATACCTACCAGTCAATATCAGTCAATACCTACTCTTTAGTGACATTGATACGCAGGTTTGACCATAATCATTTAAACAACTGGGGCGGGACGTAATCCGATGGTAAAGCGCTCGCCTGATGCCCTGTCAGTCTAGGATCGATCCACGCCAGTGGGCTGATTGGGTTATATCTCATTCCAAACAGTGCACCACGACTGATATATAAAAGCCAGTGATATGTGCTATCCTGTCTGTGGGATGATGCATATAAAAATCCCTTACTACTAATGGAAAAACGTAGCGGATTTTCTCTCAAAATCTGTATCCTAAAGCTGTATCTTTAAGCTGTTTCCAAAAGCTGTATCCTAACCGGCTGCGAGCTTTTTTTTTTTGCTTTTTTTGAAAGACTATTGATTTCAATTGCTGCATCCTAACCGCACGCACACGGCGCAACAGATTCATGTAGTCGAGCGCGCGACACAATACCGATAGGAATTGTTTCTATTTTTTGTGGCAACGCCACGAGCGACAAACGTATATTAATTAAACAACTTTTACTTGGCGGTTTCAACTGTTGATAACGATTTTTAAAAGAAGACTGTCGTTATGGTCGCATCTGGTTAGGATATAAAAATTATCGCGTCGCACGCGTCCGGTTAGGATACAGCCTTACCGGACACGGGCGACACTAGCAACACGAGCGACACAACAAAATTCATATTCTAACCACAAGCGACCGTAGCGAGAGTATCATTTTTTTTAAATGTTCATCCACCACTGAAGCCGCCAAATAAAACCTATGTATGTATTAAAAAATTATCTTGTTTCTTATAGGTTAATATATTTTTGTCGCTCGTGTTGCGCGAGAAAAATAGAAACAATATCAATGGTTTCTAAAAAAAATCACTCGCGTCGCCCGCGTCCGAGATGTATCCTAACCGGACGCGAGCGATCCGACAAATTGATGTAGTCGACACTAGTGACAAAACTAGATTAACCAATGAGATAACTTTTAATTGGCGGCTTCAGCGGTCGATGACAATTTCAAAATGAAGACTGTCGTTATTGTCGCATTTGTTTAGGATATAAATATTAAGACGTTGCTCACGTCGCCCGCGTCCGTTTAGGATACAGCTTTTAGCTTTTAGCTGTATCCTAATCAGACATGATAATATTGATATCCTAACCAGACGCGACCATAACGACAGTCTTCTTTTTAAATTTGTTATCAACAGTTGAAACCGCCAAGTAAAAGTTGTTTGATTAGTTAATATATGATTGTCGCTCGTATCACGCGACAAAAAATTAAAACAATGTCTAAAACCGTTTATATGTAGGTATGAACGCAAACTGTTTTAGTTAAAATAGTTTAAGTTGACAGTGCGTCAGAGTCGGAATAGGCAGTAAGTGCTTTAGCAATGGCCTACCTGACTAGTAACTACACTTCCGCCTTATACCGATATAGCTATCACACCAGTAAACGCTTATTATTTCCAACGAAACGAGTTAAACCAGTTTAAGTTCTGGAAGTGTGAACACGACTATAGGTCGTCGTATCGGCTCTCAAGAATGTGTGCAGATATTCGTTATTGCCAAAGGGCCATAAACATGATCTATTTAGCGCAATGGCTACATCTTTCCTGTCAAGCAATTAACGTCTGTCCATGGCATACAGTCGAGGCCGTCAATGCATCCATAACAGCCACTATGATTGAAGTCCGGACCGTGCTTATAAAATGCAGACTTCAGCAGTCAAGTTTAACGACATGTTGTTTGTATGGGGCAAATGTCATTAGTCTTGAGAAGTGGTCCAGCCAGTGGGTTTAATGATAGCATGTCCGTGACGGATTCAGCGAGAAATCGAGCAGGGGTCATAGTAAAATAAGGATTATTTTGTTTAACGACACCACTAGAACACATATATTCATTAATCATTGGCTATTGGATGCCAAACGTTTGGCTGACATATAGTCTTAGAGAGGAAACCCGTTAAAGTTTTCTATTAGTAGCAAGGGATCTTTCATATGCACTATCTCACATACAGGATAGCATATTCCACGGCCTTTGATATACCAGTCGTGGTGCACTGGTTGGAAAGAGAAATAGCCCAATGGTCTCACCGATGAAGATCGATTCCAGACCGACCGCTCATCGAGCGAACGCTTTACCACTGTGCTACGTCCCGCTCCCGGGTCATACAAAAGGCTGTGAAGTTGGCGGATGGGGAAGGGTGCATTGACGGTAAATTTGTATTTAAAAATAAATAAATAAATAAATAAATATGATAGGAAGGGGCGGCTACCAGGTTTTTTCCTGGTGAAAGGGTGCAAAGCTTATAACTGGCATCTACAGTATTCACAAGTACACTAACATGTATTATCTATATGGTAATCTTTCTAGAAAATACCAAGGTACCCCATATACATATGGTTAAGGACCACACAGATAGTGATAGAGGAAACCTGTTCACGGGCTACTCTTTTCGATTAGCAGCAAGGGATCTTTTATATGCACTATCCCATAGACAGGATAGCATATACCACGGCCTTTGATGTACCAGTCGTTTGTTTCCATTCGCAGCAAGGGATCTTTTCTATGTATAATCACACAGACAGGATAGCACATATCATGGCCTTTAATGTATCAGTCGTGGTGCACTCCACCGACGGGGATCGGTCCCAAACCGATCGCGCATCAAGTGAGCGCTTTACCACTGGGCCACATCCCGCCCCCAATGAATAGAAGAAGGAGGAAATGTTTACTTAACGTCGCACTCAACACATTTTATTTACGGTTATATGGCGTCAGACATATGTTTAAGGACCACACAGATATTGAGAGGAAACCCGCTGTCGCCACTTCATGGGTACTCTTTTTGAATAGCAGCAAGGGATCTTTTATATGCACCGTCCCATAGACAGGGTAGTACATACCATGGCCTTTGATATGCCAGTCGTGGTGCAATTTCTGGAACGAGAAATAGCCCAATGGGCCCACCGACGAGGATCGATCCCAGACCGACAGCGCATCGAGCGAACGCTTTAACACTGGGCTAAGTCGCGTCCCCCCCCCCCCCCCCCCCCCATTGAATAGATGCTTGAAGGTCCTTTAGGGTAGTTCTTACGGTTAAACTGATATGAACTGAATTGAACTGAAATTAAGTAACCTTGCGAACATTTCTTGTACAGTGATATGAATATGTATGGGTTTAGCTATAGAGTTGGTGGTAGTAACATATTTTCCATTCCACCGTGTGTATTGGGCTATCTTACATTACTAACAGGATTTACTAGGGTGGAGTTTTCTTAATAAAAGAGTGGAGTTTCTCCAATAAAATAAAATTAAATAAGATAAAATAATTAATAATAATAATAATAATAATCCTGGCTATGTGAATGCTAACATGTTAATTTCTAGGCATTTTAACATTTAATAACGCATTCTAGTTAAAAACAAAAATAATTGTATCTCATCTCCGAATAAAACGGTTTTGATAGACAAACAATCAGAAAACAAACAAAAATCAAACACTTACCACTATTCGAATATCCTTCATCACTTGAAGAAAATATTGCACAGTAGTTAGTGATCGTCATTAGGTAGTACTAGATTCAATGCACATTTTACATTTATACAAATATAGAATATGATTATACATGTCAAACAGCGATTACATTCGCACATTTCTAAAGTTGAAACAATATATCCAGAAGAATGTACGTCGTATCGCTTTGACATCAATAACCATATTAAAAACGTAAAAAGCATTGTTGACGTCACGCGAAAGGAACGTTGTCGTCTTTATGGTAACGTTTCCGGTAACTGTCGGAAATTAACGGAAAATGTCGAATGACCATACATTGAAATTGGTTGTTGATCCGGCAGGGATACGCGGGTTATGAGTATTATTGTGTTAAACTTACAATTCAGAGGACAGTCATACATAGGCGTAGATCCAGTGTTGTATGTTAGTGGGTTTGGCCCCCCCCCCCCCCCCCCCCCCACACACACACACCCACAACGAAAAAAAATACATCTGTTATTTTAAAGTGCATCTCTCTGTAACAGGCAGTTCAAAACCGCTTTGGCTCGTCTAGGTATGATCAGAGATACGATCTTATATAAAGTATATAGCACGTTTAGTTCACTAGAAAACACAACAAAAACACAATACACTTTGGAATCTGTATTAACCTACGCTGACAAATGTACAGCCGCAGTAGTTAATTAATAACAACAATAATAACAACCCAGAACTGATCACTTAATTAGTTAATCTCTAGGTGTCTAGTTTACACAATATGCTAATCACTTCACCGTGACACAGCACCCACACGTGTGATAATTGAGAAATGCTAACACACACACGTGCGATAATGGAGAATCGCTTCCAGGGGTACTTAATTAATAAAGGAATTACAACACTATTCCTAACTGGTTAATTTTTAATTAACCCTAACTACTCATTCAATAACCTTGTAATACAGAATTAATACTGGTACCTATCACAATAAAGACAATAACCTACAGTTTACCTAGGACCTCTAGGATGACTGGCTAAGCTTTATATTACCAAATACTCGTATAATGTTAGAACAAAAAGTCTACGATTTACTTCGTCAGATGACCATGCGCGAGCGAAACGATGGTTCGCGCAATTTTCAGACGCCTGAATAAGTGTTATAAGATGGTGAGGTGAGCTTGTGTAACTTATGTCACAGCAGGCTGGTAACCCTTAACTTTTTTCCAAAGGATATTCACGGGACCACTGAGAATCCCCTTAGATCCGCGCCTGATATATATTAGGTTCGGACCTCATTTACTGTGTAATGCTATGTGTAATCAGAGTTGCTTTCAACCCGTTCATTCATTCATTCATTCATACATTCGTTCGTTCATTCATTTATTCATACATTTATTCATTCATTCATTAGTTATTTCATTTATTCATTCTTTCATTCATCCATTCATTCGCTCACATATTCTTTAACTCATTCATTCATTTATACATTAACGTGTTTATATCGTATTAAAGTTCAAGCACGCTGTCTGAACTATTTGTACAGAAAGCATAAATGGTTAGATTCTTAGTGAGAGAGAACTCGTCGTAGCGGTCTTAAGGCTCATATAGATTGAATGCGGCGCGTGAGTGCGGTCCGGCTAAAAAATAAAATGGAAATACATCAGTTTCAGTGAGAGCGTCTAGACTGGATGCGTGCGATGCGTGCTTTTGTCAGCTGCTATGAAATAATGTATACAGTTTATATGACCAAAACGCAAACCGCACACGCAACAGATGCAACAACCTGACCGCACGCACGCGCTGCGTCCAGTCTATATAGCTCTTTTCACCTCCGCTAAAGCTCACTCTGAGTGGAAGCCAGTACTGCGACGTGAACCCAGTACCTACCAGTCCTAAGTCATTTAATCGTAAGGACAATTGCACCGATACCTTGTATGTCCCTCAATACCTACCAGTCTTAAGTAATTTAATCGTAAGAAAAACTGTACCGATACGTTGTATGTCCTTCAGTACCTTCTTCTTATCAACTTATTTTCGTGCTTATATCCAATTAAGGTTCAAGCACGCTGTCCTGGGCACACATTCAGCTATCTGGGCTGTCTGTCCAGGACAGTAGGTTAGTTGTTAGTTGGTTAGTGGTTAGTGAGAGAGAAGAGGGTGTAGTGGCCTTACACCTACCCATTGATCCCTTAAAGGTAGGGTCAACTCAAACAAGAGCCTTATGTGTTGGAAAGCTGCATACCCGGACCACCAACACATACTAACACTTTAGCAAATGAAAAACGCGTAATTTTAGAGTTAATAAAAAACCATGATTCCTGCTAACTGGGGGCAGCCATTTTGTTTCGTTTTTGTGACGTCCGGTGGGATAGCTTGGGGCGAAGTGACGTCAGCTCCTGACCATCTCCTGTATGGATAGTGTAAACAAAAGCAGTAATTTTCGACAAGGCGCTTCTCTTTGATCAACCTGACATGTAAAACAGCATAAATGACGGAATAATATAATAAACTATTTTACTAAATATATTTCAAGTTGCATTAACGAAACTAAATGGGGTTATAGTATTTTTCTCTGTTAAATAATCCAAAGGAAAAATGTATACTATTAGGCCCATTGATATGCTACGTTGGAGCAAAAACGACAACCCACGATACCCAAGTGATAATTTTCTTTTCTTTGGGACTACGTAATTGGTCAGTTCTGTGGTTTTAGATGGACAAGTCTACTTAATCAATAGTTTTACAGAACTATTTACAGTAATAAACCATGTCCATTACAATTTTAGGGGCGACAGGTAATATTCCACAATACCGGTATGTATTTTTGTGTCTAGACAACGTCAATTAATTGGCTCGTCTGGTTACCAATCAAATACACACCTGCCAATCAGGAATCACAGGTAGAAGCAACTAACAGCATGGACCAATTAACTAAGAAAACATTCCGTGTATCATTTCAGTACGTAGGTTAATGCATTGGCAAAACATTGTTAATTGTTTCGACTTGTTGTGTAGCCACTTTGACAATGGTATTTTATTTTGTACTGAAAAATAATATATATAGTGCTGGATATACTTATTGCTGGATTATTACAGAACTTTGCAATGTATGACTATTTATCATCCCGCAAAAACCAGGTAGATTGTGTTTCTCTAGTTCTAAGGCTCATCCCTGACGTTACGCGTTAAGTATTACGTAACCACCAGCTCGCCAGAGGGCGTACTCACTGAGATGGTACAAAATGGCTGCGCCCGTTATATATAATAGCCGTCACATTTAACCGTTTTATTAATTAACTATACGAATATACGTGTTGATATTAAGCAATAATGTGCATTATATATCGTTGAATATGCATACCAGGCCAAATGCCTTAATTGTCCTCTCCTTTAAGAACTCGTTCTGGGTTGGAGCCGTACCGGGCTGCGAACCCTGTTCCTACCAGCCTGCAGTCCGATGGCTTAACCACTGCACCACTGAGGCCGGTCCTCAGTACCTACCAGTCTTAAGTCATTTAATCGTAACAACAACTGTACCGATACCGTGTATGTCTCTTAATGACAGCGTTGTTCCGGGTCACACAATCCAGAGAGTGGTCGTGTGTGACCAAGAACAGAATATTGTAATCTTAATTAAAAATGGGCACAAAAACAAATGAATAAATCATCAAAATCTATTTAGTGGCTGACATAGTTAATGGTATACACTTATCGACTGACCACGACCATCTGTTATTACAGAGTATTCTATTAGCGTGAAGCTAGACAAAAAAATGTTCAAAAACATCTGTAATGCCCTAAGCATGTTTTACCGTTGACAATGAAAACACATTAATCTCTTCAGAATCTATCTGAAGGCAATCCAAACGTGTGGCAAATTAAAAACATAAACACAGTAATAAAAAAGAGACACTGGGAGACTAATTCACTAAACCCTTGCAATCTGGCAGTGCAATGCAAACGAAGAAGAAGTTTGTTTTTGTTTACGACACCACTAGCGCACATTGATCTATCAATTATCGGCTATTGAATGTTAAACATTTGCAAATTCTGACATATTGAGAATCCGCGCTATTTTGTTCCATTAGTAGCAATGAATCTTTTATATGCACCATACTACAGACATGATAGCACATACCACGGCCTTTGATATACCAGTCGTGGTGCACTGGCTGGAACGAGAAATAGCCCAATGTGCCCACCGACGGGGATCGATCCCAAAGCGACCGCGTATCAAGCAGTGAAGATGTGATGATGCTTACGAGATTTGTGAATTAGGCAGGCCCCTGACGTACTCGTACTTCTTCCGCCATAGTGGTTCCGGAAGTTAAAACAGGCATTCTGGGAGTACTGGTAAAGCAATACGTGTCCCCTACATGACCCATCACATTTTCGTATCACCTAAGTTCAAGGGCAAGAACTCTGTGGAAAATGGGTAAATCGTCATGAAAATTAATCTGGATCAGCAACAATACACCAAATTAAAAACCACAAAAAAGTCTGGGAGAACATATTTTCGTATCTCCTAGTTCTAAGGTCATAACAATTTCAAACATAGGTAAATCGTCATGAAAGTCAATTTTGATCTGTAACGGTACATAGTAACGCTCTACACAAAATTTCAATTAAATATCTCGAGGCGTTGTGGGAAAAAAAGGTCCGGACACTATATCCGGGACGGATGGACGGACAGACAGACAGAAGAATGGAGACAAAACCTATAGTCCCTTCGGGTTGGACCTGTAAGGGACTAAAAAGGATTGATCCCTTCTATAAACCCTTTCCATACCAATGCTCCACGACTGTCTTATATCAAAGCCTCTGGAACGTGCTGTCATATCGGTTAGAAAGCTTCCTTGCAGACATTTGCATGAATAGCCTATGCCGAGGCTGAACCAATTTTGAACCCCACACGCATTGTGATATTATATTTGAAACCTAATATCTGCTGTTTAGATAATTACAATAAATGTGCTGAATGATCGTTAAATATTCATTTTTTGTAACCTAAAAAAGTAGTTAGCTGGCAGGCATGGCGCAACTGATAATGGTGCAATTTCTGCAGTTATGTACCTTTTTGACCTGTAGGCAAAATTCCTCATAGACAGAGGGATGAATCCATACACTGCAGCACATTTGGAAGAAGTCATAATTCATAATTAAAAAATAGACTTAATATAAATGCAGCATTTGACAACTTCTATTTGTCACTAGCCGTCGGGCATGGCGATAGTAGTTATTTACTGGCCCAACATAAAATATCACTAGCAATGGGAGTGTGGCTACTACTTGGATGTGTATTTGTTTCTTTTGTTACTAGTACAGTACTTACCAGACCTAGACCATGACCCAGGTCCATGTGATTTGGGCCTAACATACTAACATACAGCCTATATTATAGGGCCTCCATGGGTTAAAAATATTGGACGGGTACTCGAGTCTTGTGAACGGACTCGAGTCTTGCTAGACTCGGCCCGTGTCTGAGTACTCGAGTACTTGTGGAGACCCTACTAACATATGCCCTGGATTGAGAGCCCAAGCAACTCGGCAGTGTAGTCAGAACACCGAGTTTAAACTGTTATTGGATATAGCCACGACAATAAATCACCAGCAGACTACAGAAGGCATCTAGTCGATTGCTGAAACAGTATATCAACCTAATAAAGTATATAATACACATTAAGTAAAAACGGAATTCGGTGGAAGTAAGTGTTTCGCCTACCATAAACATGTCATGCAAAACTAAATGAATAAATAATGGGCTAAAATGACTGAGTATATACAGAATATCTACATGAGTGGGTCTTAAGACACGATCATCATTTATTTATTTTATATCTCATCTAAAACATACGAAATGACTCATTGTATTATAAATGATATCTAATAGACACGAATGTAGTATTATATTTCCTCAATATTTTCAAAAACCAGGTTAAAATCAAATTCAAACGTTGTTTTGTTTTCAACTATAACTTATTTACATCGCTTGCAATTAACTAATACGTCATAGAGTAATCAGTTTCATGTTAACGTATACGCCATTCAGCTATCAATTTAGACGGTTAAAGTTTGTTTTGTTTAACGAAACCACTAGAGCACATACAATTTATTAATCTTCAGCTATTGGATGTCAAACATTTTGAAATTTTGACATTTAGTCTTAGAAAGGAAAACCGCTATATTTTTCTATTAGTAGCAAGCGGGACCTTTTATATGCACCATCCCACAGACAGGATAACACATACCACGTTTTTTTTATATACCAGTCGTGGTGCACTGGCTGGAACAAGAAATAGCCCAATAGGCCCACCGACGGGGATCGACCCTAGACCGACCGCGCATCAAGCGAGAGCTTTTCAACTAGGCTACGTCCCACTCCCAATAATAAGGTCGAGATTTGCTGAACGTAGACCAAAACATGTTCAACTTTGAAGTAAATTAGTAAATTACCTCAAAATATCTGCTGTGCTAGTAACCATCAACATTTCATTTTGGCTGTTAATGGTCTTGACAGATACAATTATGACTTACCAGAAAGGTTTTATTTGTAAGTCAGCATCCCACGACTGTTGGTTCAACTAATGCACAACTTATACAGATGAAATATTTATTCAGGAAACCGTATAACTTTGACAGAGTACATTCGTCAATAACCTGGTATGCCTGGAAAAGGAATTCAGCATGTACATGTTGTAATATGATGCATGGCAGGACTATGCATGACCTCTGTGAATAGCTATGTTCACTGCAACACTGTGTTATATAAAACGAGACACCAAGCCAAAAGGTATAATTTTGAAACAGAGTTCGTTGGTAGCAAAAAAGTGTTATTTGTTGCATGCATGGCTTCAAATCGATTTTTCATAAAAATACACTTGTTCCCATCAAGATGAAATTAGGAGTGGACACCAGAAACAAAACCAGATTAGCTTGTTTACTGCTTCTCTCTGGATGACGTTAAATTACACCCATTGTAATTGTCTCCTGATGACCTTGATCACGGGAAGAAGTCGGCTGTCGCTCACCTTCACCGCCTTTTAGAAGTTCTTTCTAACAGGATTCCCACACTCTCGTTTTGGTTTAATGATCCTCTTTGCAGTTCAAAAATCGCTTTATTATGGCAGACATACCAATACATCAAAACAAGCACAACCTTATAATTACTTGAGATTTATTTGAGATTTCAATGGAAAGGGGTCTGTTGATGGGATTGGGAGTGCCATTAAAAGGCAAGTGTGAACAGCTGTGGGAACCAGGAAAGTACTTGTCTTTAAAGAAGCCATGTTCATAGAAAATAATACATGAATGGCCGTTAGATACCATTATCTCACAACGAGTTGTGAGATAAATGGTATCAACGAACACGAATGTATTATTCTGTTTCTTACATATCCTCAAAAACCAGGTTTTAAGCAAATTATAGCATCTTTTTCGACCAAACGTTATTTATAGCCGTTACATTTGTAGCTGACTTACGCGTCACAGACACATGAATGTCAGGTTAATTATACGCCACAGTCTAATCGATTTTCATCATGTAGTTTTTCATTGGTTGTATGGCATTAGTGTCCTGGTCATCACCTAGGATCAGCCAGTCGTATGTCTTGAAATTGCTAACACACGTACATGTGTTAACAACCATGTATAACCGAAAATAACGCATGATGTCAGCAACGGATGTGTAAGAAATCAAAATAATATAATGATGTGAAACGTTGATACATTTGAAATAAATTCAGAAGACATTTCACACAACTGTTGACACTGTTTTCTTTCTGTTTTGTTTATATATATATATATATATATATATATATATATATATATATATATATATATATATATATATATATATATATTACAAAATTATTTAACTTTTATAACTAATCAAAAGTACACAAGAAGAAACCCAAACGGCAAATTAGGGTAGTGCCTTGCGTTTCTTCTTGAAATATGTATACTGATCACAAACATCTATATACAATGCCACCAAAGGAAATAGAAAATTTTAAAATCAAATAAATGTGTCACCAAATTTAAGAATCTGTATGCACATTTAGAAATATTACTTATCGTCATAGCTGTCGAACATTTAATTGTGTTGGGGGTTTTGTGTTTTTTGTGGGGTGGGGGTTGTTATTTTCTTCTTCTTTTTTTGGGGTCTTTTTTAGTACCCATGCTAGTAATGTGACCCTGACCTATTCTGTAACGAAAGAAAGAAAGAAAGAAATGTTTTATTTAACGACGCACTCAACACGTTTTATTTACGGTTATATGGCGTCAGACATACACATGTATGGTTAAGGACCACACAGCTATTGAGAGAGGAAACCGCTGTCGCCACTTCATGGGCTATTCTTTTTGATTAGCAGCATGGGATCTTTTATATGCACCATCCCACAGACAGGGTAGTACATACCACGGCCTTTGATATACCAGCCGTAGTGCACTGGATGGAACGAGAAATGGCCCAATGGGCCCACCGACGGGGATCGATCCCACACCAAGCGCTGTACCACTGGGCTACGTCCCGTCCCCTTATTCAGAAACGAAAGCAGCGAATCTCATATCAGTTACTGTGTTGAGTACGCCGTTAAAACCCCCCATTTCCTTCCTTTCTTTTCTTCCGACGCCATATAACCGTAAATAAAATGTGTTGAGTGTGTCGTTAAATAAAATATTTCCTCCCTTCCTTTCTTTCCCCATATCAGTTACGTGCATAGATGTTTAAATTGCGGATCATGATCTAAGAAAAAAATATATAAATGGTTTACTTACCGTTAAAGAGGTTCGTCATGAGGGTGACCGGAAGACAAAACAGCGCCACCATGACGTCAGCGATGGCGAGGTTGACCAGAAACACGTAGGTGACGGTGTGGAAGCGCTTATCCTTGTACATGACGGCGATCACACTGAGGTTCCCGAGCAGGGCAAACACGAACACCACTCCGTACGCCAGAGATAAAATCACGACCATATACACGGGCTGTTTCAAAAGCGGATAGTACATTTCTGTTACGTTGGTTGAAAAGTCATTCGTAAAGTTATCAACAGCAGTCATCCTGTAACCCAGAAAAACATAAAACAAAATAAGTCGTTTAGAAAGTAGTACTGGAAGTCAGTCTGCAAAAGCCCAACTAAGCCATGTGACAAATATCGATAGAAAAGTCCAATGAAATTGCCTGAGCTATGATGAAATGATTGGAGAAACATTTGTCAGCAAATTTCGAAAAAAAAAGCACCAAACAAAAAATAATAATAAAAAACTAAACAAAAGACCAATAAAATTGCCTGAGCTATGTTGAAATGATTGGAAAAACCCACCAACAAAACATAAAAAAGAGAGAAAAAAAAGACCAATAAAATTGCCTGAGCTATGTTGAATAGATTGGCATCAGGATTTCAGCAATTTGCAATTTTCGCACGTTGGTTGTAATTACCACTGAATGAGGCCAGTGATAATATTGTTAAAAGTGGAATCCACGTGTTGTCTCTGTCCCATTATGTCCGATGAATAAACGATGTTCCGTGCGACAAATACACCCTCTGCGATTTGCCGAGATAGCCAATCCCAGAAGAACGGCTTAGAATTATCTAAATACGAAATCCATCAGATATTCTGTCCGCTGGAACAAATCGTATTAAAACGCCACTTGTACAGTCTGTACACAGTCACATGTGTAGCCACCTGGCGGAATCATCAGGATCGGACCTGGACGAAAATAACTAGGGTGTTTATTATGGGGGTTTTTTAAAGAAAAGAAAAGATAAAAGAAAAGAAAATTAAACAAAACGAAATAGAATAGAGTAATGATGTTCTTTTCCAGCGAGACAAAAAAGAAAAGAAAGGACAATTGTATTCTGAAAAGAGCAATGGTTCCAATTTTTGGAATGGTGGGGGAATCATACTAAGTACGGGGCGGGACGTAGCCCATTGGTAACAAACTGATTATAATAAAATCCGTGTATGGTTCACATATACTCCAAACCATAATTACTAAGAGTGCATTTAAACACTAACCGGGCGGGACGTAGCCCAGTGGTAACAAACTGATTATAATAAAATCCGTGTATGGTTCACATATACTCCAAACCATAATTACTAAGAGTGCATTTAAACACTAACCGGGCGGGACGTAGCCCAGTGGTAACAAACTGATTATAATAAAATCCGTGTATGGTTCACATATACTCCAAACCATAATTACTAAGAGTGCATTTAAACACTAACCGGGCGGGACGTAGCCCAGTGGTAACAAACTGATTATAATAAAATCCGTGTATGGTTCACATATACTCCAAACCATAATTACTAAGATTGCATTTAAACACTAACCGGGCGGGACGTAGCCCAGTGGTAACAAACTGATTATAATAAAATCCGTGTATGGTTCACATATACTCCAAACCATAATTACTAAGATTGCATTTAAACACTAACCGGGCGGGACGTAGCCCAGTGGTAACAAACTGATTATAATAAAATCCGTGTATGGTTCACATATACTCCAAACCATAATTACTAAGAGTGCATTTAAACACTAACCGGGCGGGACGTAGCCCAGTGGTAACAAACTGATTATAATAAAATCCGTGTATGCTTCACATATACTCCAAACCATAATTACTAAGAGTGCATTTAAACACTAACCGGGCGGGACGTAGCCCAGTGGTAACAAACTGATTATAATAAAATCCGTGTATGGTTCACATATACTCCAAACCATAATTACTAAGAGTGCATTTAAACACTAACCGGGCGGGACGTAGCCCAGTGGTAACAAACTGATTATAATAAAATCCGTGTATGGTTCACATATACTCCAAACCATAATTACTAAGATTGCATTTAAACACTAACCGGGCGGGACGTAGCCCAGTGGTAACAAACTGATTATAATAAAATCCGTGTATGGTTCACATATACTCCAAACCATAATTACTAAGAGTGCATTTAAACACTAACCGGGCGGGACGTAGCCCAGTGGTAACAACTGATTATAATAAAATCCGTGTATGGTTCACATATACTCCAAACCATAATTACTAAGATTGCATTTAAACACTAACCGGGCGGGACGTAGCCCAGTGGTAACAAACTGATTATAATAAAATCCGTGTATGGTTCACATATACTCCAAACCATAATTACTAAGATTGCATTTAAACACTAACCGGGCGGGACGTAGCCCAGTGGTAACAAACTGATTATAATAAAATCCGTGTATGGTTCACATATACTCCAAACCATAATTACTAAGATTGCATTTAAACACTAACCGGGCGGGACGTAGCCCAGTGGTAACAAACTGATTATAATAAAATCCGTGTATGGTTCACATATACTCCAAACCATAATTACTAAGAGTGCATTTAAACACTAACCGGGCGGGACGTAGCCCAGTGGTAACAAACTGATTATAATAAAATCCGTGTATGCTTCACATATACTCCAAACCATAATTACTAAGAGTGCATTTAAACACTAACCGGGCGGGACGTAGCCCAGTGGTAACAAACTGATTATAATAAAATCCGTGTATGCTTCACATATACTCCAAACCATAATTACTAAGAGTGCATTTAAACACTAACCGGGTAGGACGTAGCCCAGTGGTAAAGCGCTCGCTTAATGCGCGGTCCATTGCACCATTCCACAGACAGGATAATACATACCACCGCCATTGAGATACCAGTCGTGGTGCACTGGTTGGAACGAGAAATAACCCAAAGGACCCACCGACGGGGATCGATCCCAGACCGACTGCGCATCAAGCAGGTGATGTTAAAGTCGCAGGCTCGTGTTTCAACCTGTGTGAAATGGACACTAATGATGACTAATCTACCAACCTGTAACACATTTGGATAAAGTTACAATAGAGTGAAAGAAATAATCTATGGTATTGGAACTGAAACTGCAAAATACCCTTACAAATAGACTAGAGTTCGTCTCCATAACCGTTTCTTCTCAGAGTTACGTGCGGTTTTTTTTTTTTTTTTTTTTTTTTTAAATGCAAAATGCATCTCGTGATATTAGAAATACAAGGATGACGAGAAACACTTCGGATGTACGGAAATGGATAATCTAAGCAATACAAGTTTATTAATATGTGATCGCTGACTGTAATAGCAGGGTTTCTGCCAAAAAGGAAATTTTGGTTATGGCACTATGGAAGTTAATACAACCGCAGTCAACATGGTGTATGGGGGGCCTCGCCCAGAAAGAAATTGGTAAAACTTAGGGTTAGAGTTAAGAAAATAATACAGAGTCATTAATTTCTTGCAGATACCCTGGAATTGAATGCAACCGTAGTCAACATGGTGTATGGGGGGCCACCCCCACAAAGAAATGAGTTAAGCTTAGGGTTAGAGTTAAGACAATCATACAGGAATGATAAGAGTAATTAATTTTGTCAAAAGGTTAACTTAAAACAAATAAATCTGCAAAAACTTTGGGTATGGCGCCATACCCGTTTTACTTCTGGCCGAAACCCTGAAGAGTGAAAAGTGGACAGGACGTAGCCCAGTGGCAAAACATTCGCTTGATTCGCGGTCGGTCTTGTTCCAGCCAGTGCACCACGATTGGTATATCAAATGCCGTAGTATGGGCTATCCTGTCTGTGGGATGGTGTTTATAAAAGATCCCTTGCTACTAATGTAAAAATTTAGCGGATTTCCTCTCTAAGACGGTATGTAAAAATTACCAAATGTTTGACATCCAATAGCCAGTCATTAATAAATCAATGTGCTCTAGTGATGTCGTTAAATAAAACAAACACACTTTAATTTTAGCAGGATTCACTGTATTTTCGTTTGAACCAGTTTAGGTGTGATCAAAGGGCGAAATACTATTATTTATTTATTCACGATTACCAGACAAAGTGTAATGCAACCTCCATTAGTCTCGTTTGATCAAATATCAACGCGTGAATACAATTGTCATCAACAACAATTGTTTTGGCCTTCTGAAGGCATCAAACACATTGTATTAGAGATGTTTTCCACAGTATAAGCCTCTGTAAGTTTATGGTGCATATGCACTGTGATGCTAATTTGACAAATAATTTGAAGAAAACATGAAAAAGTGATTACAAATCAGATATTTTCTGTCTAAAAGATAAGTAGACTATGCAACAAAATCATGTCAATTGAAAATAGAAGTTTATATTCGTTAAATATGTTTTTTTCTGAAGTGTGGCTTGGGCTAGAAATATAACATTACTAGATGTTAAATGTGTTTTGTTTTTTTTCTTCTTTAAAAGAAATATTGTTGTTGGCAGTGACGTTAACCTCTTCGTTGCTGCGATCTTTCACCAGGTTACTAGCTAATGCATGTTGTTGCCATTTATACCTTGACTGATGTTTTAACACAAACTCCAAAGTTATTTACATCATTATGTGTTAAAGGGACACACCCTAGTTACCGCTAGTTGTTAACCATTACGGCGTTGTTTTTCGGTATTAAAGCCATTTTTTTCACAAATAAAATTGCACTTTACTTACCGTTTATTATTTAGAATATACATTTCCATTCACCTGAAGTGTTTTTTGGTAATCCTGGTTTTTGTAATACCACAAAATGCATTTTTCGTATTTTATAAATCGCACGCACGTCTGAGAAAAAACCGTTGAGCAGACAAGGTCTAATTTATTTTTAGAGGGGATATTTCCATTTCAATGTCACAGACGTTGGTATATCACGTGACCGTTATCATTTTGGTTCGGTTTGTTTTCTCGTGCACGGTTCGCGCTATCAACATTCGATTTGTTGTTGTTCATTTGTGAGATTTTTCTTCACAGTTCGTGAACATTTTCAGTAACAATAAAGTTCAGACAAGTAAGTGTCTCAATACAAAACGTTACAAACCCCTAAAACCAATAATGTTGCTAAGTCTTACGATATCTGGAGAGGGGATACAACCAGGACAGAACAGTTGGAACATGTCCAGGAGAGGTGAAAGAAACGCACCCCATGTCTGTGAAATTTGTCGTGACGTAGGCATTGTTGTGCTTCGAGCGACATCTACCGGTGACATCAGAATACTAACTTTCAAAATTATTTCAAGCAATTGGGACATGGGGATTCCCATGGTATTTATCGATATAAAACCTGCTTTTTCACTCCTTTTGATAAAAACGTGATCTAAGTGTGTTACAGGTTTGTAGATTAACCAAATTATAATTTATTTTCTCTGGATGGAACTAGGGTGTGCGGCTTTAATAAGCATCCGTAAAGGTGAACCGTCAAGAATGAGTAATTTGTTCAGTATTAGACCACAATCAAGACAGTTTGATTTTAGAAAGGAAGTCATAAAGGCCAAACGAATGGTGTGTTTAAAGGGACATTCCTGGGTGTGCTGTAATTTTTAAGATGCTATTGACTAACAGAGACTTTTTAACGATTGTAATTGCATTAAAAAATAATTTTCTGCATAAAATATTAGCCGCAGTATATTGAACGTGTTTCTGATCGTTCTAATATTTGTACTAGGTTGAATTTTATTTTATTTCCTAAATATTATTTTTTCGTACGTACGAAATTATTCGAAGACAAAACCCAATTTGGGCTTCTTACAAATATTGAAATGACCAGAAACACATTGAATATACAGACACTGATATTCTAATCAAGAAAATATATTTAATATGTAAGTTTAATCGTAGAACTATTTTATTAGTCGGAAACATCTTACAATGCAGCAAACTCAGGAATATCCCTTTAAAGGGAGATACTCTAGTTTTTAAACACTAGGGCCTATTGTTTTACTATTATAACCGTTTTTGATAACTGAAATCATAATTTACTTAGATTTTATGGTTTAGATTATACATTTCCGTACATTCAAAGCGTTTTTTGTCATCCTAGTGTGTCTGAGAAGTAACAGTTATTAAGTCGAGTTTATGTCTATTTTCAGAGGATATTTCACCATTTCAAAGTTACATACTCATGTTTGACTCAATTGTAACTTTATCCAAATGAGTTACAGGTTTGTAGATTAAGTAATCTTAGTGTTAATTGTCACGGGTTGAAACTAGGGTCTGTCCATTTAACGTTACCCAGGACTGTTTAATCAGTTGCTAGTAAATGCGAGATATATGGCGATTGGAACTATGTCTAATAAGAAAAATACCCTAAATGAATGCTGGCGGGATTCAAACCCGTCGCACCGAGTAGCATGTGATTTGACATGCCATGACCCTGACCACATAATCAACCGGGAGTTCCAAAGGCTTTTGGTGAGGGAGGTAGCCCAAAGGTAAAGCGTTCGGCTTCATGTGCGGTCGGTCTAGGATCGGTCCCCGTCGGTGGACAAATTGGGCCATTTCTCGTTCCAGCCAGTGCTCCACAAATGGTGTAACAACGGCCGTGGTATGTACTATCCTGTCTGTGGGGTGGTGCATATAAAAGATCCCTTGCTGCTAATTGAAAAGAATAGCCCATGAAGTGGCGACAGCGGGTTTCCTCTCTCAATATTTGTGTGGTCCTTAACCATATGTCTCACGCCATATAACCGTAAATAAAATGTGTTGAGTGCGTCATTAAATAAAACATTTTCCTTCCTTCCAAAGGCTTTTAGACAGAACCACACATCCGCCCCATGTCATATAAGATCATCTTTAAAATTCGAGACAAGCGACCTATAGTCCGTCCCACGGAGAACGCTTTTTTCATACTATGACATTTACAACCATTTATTCATTTCCGAGCGAATTTTGTGTTCTAAATCGCACACAAAAATAGTATATTTTTGCTATTTTCAAAACACTTTTTCGTTTTTTCTGACGTCAAACCAAACTAAAAATATTTACAAAAAACATTCTTGTAGAAGTATGGGACAGACTACAGTTCTATAATACTGCAGGTCTCAAAGAGAAGACAGCATAATGTTTTGCCACTGCCTAGTGCCGTGGGACCAATGGCGGACCCAGGAAATAATTTAGGGTGACCAAGGACTAACTCTCGGAAAAGGGTACGTCAATAAAACAAAATGGCACTGTATTTTTTAGAGGTCAAGCCCCTCTGATACCCTACCTTAGACCCGCCCTTTGGGAACACTGGTTGGAACAAGAAAACTCAGTTCCTACTTTAACAAAACAGAGGTTTGTGAGAGAAAATTTCCAGCAATGATATTTAAATCAGGTCTTTTGAATTCAACACATTACTAGACTGGATCAAATGGAAGCAAAACGTCAACAATAATTAACATCATTTTCAAGTCGAGTGCCCTTGCGCTGCCGTAATAGAACACAACCGATGTGTAGATAAAGGTAACTGAATTTAAAGAAACCCCCACACACGCAATCCCTAACACAACAGAACACACACACACACACACACACACACACACACACAAAGAGAGAGAGAGAGAGAGAGAGAGAGAGAGAGAGAGAGAGAGAGAGAGAGAGAGAGAGACAGAGATACAGAGTTAGACAGAGACAGAGTTAGACAGACAGAGAGAGAGAGAGAGAGAGAGAGAGAGACAGAGAGAGAGACAGAGATACAGAGTTAGACAGAGACAGAGTTAGACAGACAGAGAGAGAGAGAGAGAGAGAGAGAGAGAGAGAGAGAGAGAGAGAGAGTACAACACACATACACAAACACTTACACACGACACAAAAAAAAACCCCAACACATACACAAAACAGAAACAACAACCAACAACAACCAATCAACAACAACAACACACTCTCTCTCTCTCTCTCTCTCTCTCTCTCTCTCTCTCTCTCTCTCTCTCTCACACACACACACACACACACACACACACACACACACACACACTCATACACACACAACAAAACAAAATCATATTTTAACGGCCTTAAGATTAACAATCCGTATCATACATATTCTAAATATCTTAACACACTGCCCTAGTGACTGGCGCGTACCAAGACTTCATTTAAGATACGCATGAAAGTCACGAGGTTCCTGGGGAGGGGAGGAAATGGCGAATATTGCATTGATTGTATGTGTATTGAGGCAATTTCCAAGTGGTTCCTTTTCTCATGTGACATATTCGATGAATCGTTCCTATGAATACGACTAATTAACTCTCACATAATGTACCCTCTCCTACCCCCAACCGTGTTTAGATATTGTTGGAACTTAATGTAGGATGATTTTGTTTTGCCGATTTTCAATTATACGCACGTGCGTTCGTGCATGTGCCTAGCTACATGCCCGACTTGAGTAGTGTAAATCTGTTCGGCTATAACAACTAATTACAAGCAAGTTAAATATGCATTATTACTTGAATTATCAATGTACGCAAATGCAATTCTACTTTGGTTGACATGGATGATGATGGTGTCTGTGGTAGCTACTTGTTATTTTTTTATGATAAAAACAGGTACATACCTTAGAAATAAGGGTCACTGACTTAAAATGTTCATTGAAAATTTAACATATTATATTCTGAATGTCTTATAATGCAACACTATTTTCTGATGGTCTTTGATTTGCATACATCATTGGACACTAATCTACCACCACCCGATTAAAATACTAATTGCATCGCAATAAACCTAAAAATGCCACCGGTTTATATCGAAGATATTTTACCAAGCCACCATATTGTTTTAGAAACTGATATAACATAGACGTCTTGGTATGTACCAGTTGGAAAAATGCATATGGTAAAATGTAGCGGGTTTTCTCTAAGAATTCGATTGAAAATGACCAAGTGTTTGACACCCAATGGCCAATGATTTATAACTTAATGAATATGCTCTAGTGGTGTCATTAAACTAATCAAACTTTAACTCTGGTATGTATCTATTTTATATTATTATTGTTGTTATCTTGTTATTTCATAACAAATCGCTGAAATTCAATTTCAAAGACACAAACAACTCCATAGGCTGTAGCAAGGAACCTGTGCCAAAACATGAGCTGGATAGATAGATAACTAGTTTAACGTGCTCGTATACCACTAGCGTTTCGAACACGTACTTGAGCGTGAGCGGGTTTTGTATTACCTGATGAGAGCTGGATGCACGGTCAAAGTCCGGGAGTCCGACTGTGTCTTCTCTATGATACACCAATTTGGTTCAGCCTCGAATCTTCACCTACACACGTCAGAGATTAGTTGTTTGGTTCTTCCCACTGTCGTGCAACAAAGTGTGGTCTTAAGCTAGTCCACCAGAAGGGTTCTTGTTATTGATAACACTGCAAGGCGTCTGGATCTGGGTCTAATACTTCTTTATTAAATGGCTTCAACTATTTTCTCACAGCTAACATAACACTCGAAAACCTCGTAATCGTTATTCAGTTCTGCACCAGATTCACTTTATTAATTCCAGCGACAAATTTATTCAGTCTCATATTTTCTGAGTCTCGGTCCACAGAATGTCTTCTCTGTTTCTGCTGACAGTGAGCGATTTCACCAACAAGTAAAACTATCAAATAAATAAACTGGTCTTTCGCAGCGGTTTTATATTAACCGACAGCACAGCTATAGATTGGGCGAATCCAAGGTATTGGCAATGAATCCAATATTTGACACTATTTTGTTTTTCTGACTGATATGTCCACGAATAGCTGACAATCAAATCTGCAAGACGAAACCATTAATGCATTTAAAATCGTATCTAGGCACAAAACAGAGTCTAAAAGATATTTAGACAAGGCAATTGCCTCCATGTATCATTAAAGGCGATTCGTCATCAGTCGATTTAGTCACTGTCCTTTCTATAAGACGTAAGTCTTTCGCTAATCCTCCGTCGGCTTTGTGGTATCTGGCGCCAAAATCTATACACTGGTTCTCGTGAATAAACTGCCAGTTTCATTTAACAATGTTATGTGCCCTAGTGGTCATTATTGATCCTTGACCACTTAGGATACGTCCACTCCAATGGTCTCGTGTTCTAGTTAGCAGTACCCTCACGGCGTCGCTTGTCTCCTTCTATGCTGTGGTTAGTGTCGTCTGCTGGGACGTGTTCAGTTGTTAACGAATATCATTTTTTTTCTTCTTCGCCCTGGGTTGGCGATAACTGCCGAGTTGAACACCCTAACGATGTAATGACAAGTTCTTAGGAGTTAAATCAGAATCCAGTGTTCACGCCGGTTCTCAGAGGTCGATATTGAAGATTTGACAAAAATATATTGACGATCGCTGAATGGTAACGATCTCTTTAATATTAGATAGCGCAATACAATCACTGGCAGGCTCGTTTTGTTAGCTATTGCTACTTTCTCGAGTAAACCATCCGTAAAATGATCTCAATTACTTCAGTCAGAGTCATTCGACGCAAGATGTTGCTTAGTGATAAGAGCGCTGGTTTCGGGTACCACGGTTCGTGGGATCGATCCTCTTTGGTAGACAGTTGTTCAAGTATATTCACTAAATATGATGTTTTTAACTACGCTGAACAAAAGCAACGGAAATATTGTAATATAATTATAATACATATAAATATTTTATAATAAAATTTATTCAGTAAATAGACTGTCAAAATAGTCGTTGATAATTTTAACAGAACAGACAATAGAATTCAAACAAATTACAGAAAATTAAATTAATATTTGCGTTTCGTTTCATTCTCTTACTGTTAATGGAAAATGTAGCGGGTCTGACTGAATGTCAGAATTATCAAATGTTTGACATTCAGTAGCCGATGATAAATACATCAATGTGCTTACGGAAAATAAACTTATAAACCAAATATCATGATTGCTACACGTTTTTGGTCCTGAAGTTTTCGCTATCAGTTGTGCTGTCTCAATTTTCAAAATAAAGATGGTTAAAATAGTTGGACGAAATTCACATATTTTCTTAGTCGGTTAAGTGCTCGCTTGAGGTGCTTGCATCGCAGGATCCATTCAACTCACTGGGTTTCTTCTCCGTCCAACCAGTGCACCACAACTTGTCAACGGCCGTGGTATGTGCTTTCCTATCTGTGGGAAAATGTATATAGAAAATCCCTTGCTGCATTAAAAAAATGTAGCGGTTTTCTTCTGGTGACTACATGTCAGAATTAACAAATGTTTGGCATCCAATAGCCGATGATTAATTAATTAATCAATGTGCTCCAGTGGTGTTGTCAATCAACACAAACTTTAACTTTAACTTGTATTACGTATACTGTGAACTAATTAAGGAACAGTGAATTAAAATACACGTTGCTGGTTAAACCGATTGCTGTGTTAAATGATTTAATAGAAATTGTTTTCATAGAAAAAAAAGTATTTTGTTAATTTGTTTTTTAATTTTCATTTCAACTTATTTTCGTGCTTATGTCCAATTAAGGTTCGAGCACGCCAGCTATCTGGTCGGTCTGCCCTGGGCCCCGTTCCACGAAGCGATCTTAACCCTAAGATCAACTTAAATGCATAGGGTAGCTATGCGCTTAAGGTAATCTTAGGGCTAAGATCGCTTCGTGGAACGGGGCCCTGGACAGTAGTTTAGTTGTTAATTGTTAGTTGTCAGTTAGAGAGAAGAGGGTGTAGTGGCCTTACACCTACCCAATGCGCCGTTAAAACTCGCTCTGGGTGGGAGGCGGTACCGGGCTGCGAACATTGTACCTACCAGCCTTATGTCCGATGGCTTAACCACGATGCTACCGAGGCCGGTATTTTGTTAATATGTTAGGTGTTTTTTTGTGGGTTTTTTGTGTGGGGTTTTTTTTGTGTATTTTTTTTTCTTTTTTGGATAAAATAAAATGTATAACGTGTTGCCTTGTAAAGATTGATATTTTTAAGATTGGTTTTACCGTCAGTGATTCTGATCATTATTTCAAAAGTACTACTTCAGACAATTGCTTTTTTTTTGCAAAGTGGTCTTTTGGAAGCTTGTCTTGTAACACATGGGCGATTAGTCGTGACATTAGATAATAACGTTAACGGTAATGATCTTGTTCCACATAGTCTAGGGAAATATATGGAAATTTGTAACGTGTTAGCCTGTGTCCACAATCGTGCTTTCTTTGATTTGTGTAGATTTGGTTTCAGTGTTTTGGTTTTCTTCAGGAAGTGGGGACGGATTTTTGTTTTGTTTTAAATTTATTATCTTTTTTTCTTCCTTATTTTTTGAGGAGGTAGATTAGTTCTATTCAGCACGATCTCATAGTGTTTTTGTCAAATACTGTCTGCGACGTTGTTTCATCAAAGCAAGCAATTATGTGGGTTTTGGGGTTTTTACATATCGCTTGGACGCTGTTTGGACAAGTGGTTTGATAACATTCATAATTATCTCTTAGATTGGTGTTTTCTGTTTAAAATGGTCAGTCTGCTTCATATAAGGTTTTTCATTTTCTTAGATCTACTTAGTGTCTAGATTGTACTGAGAATAGTGCTAATGGGTGTTTTTGTATGTAGTGTTTATCTGATAAAGATCATTTTGAGAATTAGTTCGTTTAAAGGGCTTATAGGACAGTTACTGTTGCTGTTGATAATAGTTTGCTTGAGAATGATGTTGTTATACATAGTCTAATTCAATGTTGTTAAGGAGGAAATGGTTATGAAGATTGCTTCTAATGAATATTGTCTGACAGAATTGTAAATGGGTTTTATTATTTTTATTATTATTATTATTGAGAATGATTTTTAAAGACGTAACTTGGTACACAATACATAAACGGTAAATTATCTTCGCAGACAATACAGTAATAGTTTTTATATACCCACCAACAACCGTATCTGCACAGTGATAAAGCGCTCGCCTGATGCGCTGTCGGTCTAGGATCAATCCCCGTTTGTGGGTCCATAGGGCTATTTCTCGTCCTAGCCAGTACACCAGTACTGGTATATCAAATACCGTGACATGTGCTACCCTGTCTATGTGATCATGCATGTGAGATTCCTTGCTACTAATGGAAAAAAAATGTTAGCGGTTTTTTTTCTCTAAGACTATATGTGAAACTTAACAAATGTTTGACATAAATAGCCGATGGTTAAGAAATCAATGTGCTCTAGTGGTTTCATTAAACAAAACAATCCTGACCGTATCTGCTAACGGATTATTTATGGATTTCTACTTCTTGGGTTATCTATTAATGGTAAAACGATGTCCGCCGGATGGTTTGTCTGCTACTAGATAGCAGCGACTAATAAGAATTATCTTCCCATTAAGGCAATATTTAGAGAAAACCGAATGCCATCAAGTGATGAATTGCTGATGACATGTTACATTACACCGAGTTTACAACACACAGTTGTATGATTCAACTAATGATATATCGTCTTGAGGTCAATGTGAAGGATATATTTGTTCAAACTATATGCGTCCCTAATTATGATGTTGTCTTACAAGACTTTAGTCGCTATATTAAGATACTGGTAAGTTAAAGGTTTATCTCCCGGTAAATATGCCATAGGTTTGTCAATAATAATTGTTATTTTAGACCTGGTGTTTTAAAATATGATATTATACTAGTATTTAATAGCACCACCATCCATAACTCCCAAGTCAACCAGACAACAACAAACCCCGTAGGAAATAATAATAAATTTAATAATAACAAATAAATAAAACAAAATAAACACCAATATATTACCGATTCCAGATACATAAAGAATATCCATGTATAAGGAGGTGGTCTAAACCTGAGTGATATAATTTAAAAAAAATAATTTCACAGGATGACCATTAAGTATCTAGAGCATTAGGAACGTGCCATATGTTTTCATCGTGCCTATATCCTACAAGAAGTTCGGGTACGTCCATCCCGAGACCGGTCTCGTTTCAACTTATTTTCGTGCTTATATCCAATTAAGTTTCAAGTACACTGTCCTGGGCACACACCTCATCTATCTGGGCTGTCTGACCAGGACAGTGCGCTAGGTTTTAGTTGGTTAGTGGTTAGTGAGATAGAAAAGGGTGTAGTGGCCTTGCACCTATCCATTGAGCCCTTCAGAACTCGCTCTGGGTTGGAGCCGGTACCGAGCTGCGAACCCTGTACCTACCAGCCTGTAGACCGATGGCTTAACCACTGCGCCACCGAGACGGCCTCGAGTGCGAGTGCGAATACCTTTTACATGGTCATATACCACTAGAGTTTCGAGCATGTCCTCCGTCCCGGAGCCTGTCTCTAGATAGCCAGGGGCTTGTTCCGGGACAGAACAAAATTAAGCGGACAATTTTTAAATTTGCATCCAAAAATTAAATAGTGGGTCTTTAAAATCTCTAATTAATATAATTAATAAACAAATTCTACTCATTAAATTTGGTTGCTAGATTAGATCGGGTGGTCAAAAAGAAATTAGATAAGATCGGTGGCCTGACTCGGGATGGGGAGGGGGGGGGGGGGAGGGGGAGAGGTAGAGTTGAAAATGGGAAGAATTTTGAAAATAGCAATTAGTAAAAAAGTTAATAGAATTTAAAAAAAGAAGAAGTTACAAGCCAAAAGTAAAAAAAGAACTGACTGCTCGGTCGAATATTTATATAATTAGGAGCATTTTAGAAGGACAGTCCAAAAATAAATAAGAGAAAGGAGAGAGGATCGGACTATTTAATAATATTTAAAAAAGAAAGTAGTTTCGACATAAACTTTTGAACAAAGGTCTAAAAGTTTAAAGTCCGATCTATATGTCTACGTGAGTGGCCTCGTTAAGGCCGTTAGGGTGCACAGCTTGTAGGGACGAGATGGGTTGCATCCCGTCAAGAAAACCCCTAGATTGATAGGTCTCGGAACAAATCATTGGGTCGGACTTCAAAGAAAGCACCCTCGAGTATTTAAAAAACAATGGACAAAGCCGAGTTCTCAGTTGTAATCAATTTGCCTTATATGTTGAATTCATGAAAAATCTCAAGGCAGCCAGTCAGAGATCGAGATGCACCGTCAAATCCATAAGGAGTAAATGTGACTACTGCTATGATTGGTTGCTATACGCGACAGTGATTGTTCGTACAAAAACTATTACTAATTGCCTGTCAATCCGTGCGTTTTTATTTTGTGATCGGTTGTGACACAAGGCACACATAGGATTTGATATATATCACAGCACGACACCAAAAACTGCACCTGACATTTTGTAAGTTGTTAACATGCTAGGTGATCCCAGAGTTTCACCGTGTGCGTGTGTGTGTGTGTGTGTGTGTGTGTGTGTGTGTGTGTGTGTGTTATTAGTGTGTATGTGTGTATGTGTGTGTATGCGTTTTGAATGAGAGGTACCAGAATACATATACACATATACTACCCGAGTAGTTTATTGCGTCATTTCTATTACAGTTTGTTTGTATTTTGTTTGTTGAAACTGGAGGTAGAGCGCTCGCCTAGTGTGCGGTCTGTCTAGGATCGATCCCCAACGGTGGGCTCCTATGTATTATCTTTTCTGTGGGATGCTGGATATAAAAAATCACTTGCTGCAAATCGGAAAGAGTAGTTCATTGCGTGGCGGCAACGGGTTTCCTCTCCCATTATCTCTGTTGTCCTTAACCATATAATCGTAATTAAAATGCGTTGAGTGCGTCGTTAGTTAAAACATTCCTTTCCTCCTCACTTCTATTACTTTTTTTTATAAAGAAATGATAGCATTGCAATCAAGAAAGACTCGACTTCTAAGCATATCCACTACAATAGGGGTATTTGAAATATCTTAGTAGAGAATTGTATAGTCCAGTTGGTGTGACAGGCATTCAAAATGAACAACACAAAGTCTGTCCTGTCGAAAGGGCAACACTAGAGTGAAATTTAAGCTAGTTCATCATAATACATACGTTTCATTTCATTTTTAAGGAGCGTGAGTTCGAGGTCAGACGCAGAATGTTTGCCTGATGGACAATGAATGGCGAGATCAGTCTCGCCCTTGGTACATACATAGATATCACCCGTTGACGTCAGTGCCCCACGTCATGTCATGTGTGAAAATGTACATGTATAGATATGTAAAATAAATATACTTTGCTACTATTCAGTATGATCTATACCATGTGATAATATCTCTGTAGTATGTACTTACATATTAAATATGTGACAAAATGGTACTAAGATAACATAAATTTAAACGAGAGATCCCTTGCCCAGCCCCCACTATAGTTTCATTATTTTCTTTCTTTCTTATAATATATATCGCATATATATATATATATATATATATATATATATATATATTATGTTGTGTGTTTCCTGTATAATGAGGTTCAATGCGAGATGCTTTCCTTTTCGGACTCCTGGAAGTAAAGAATAGTAACATTTCAAACTCCAGGTAGCGAACCTATTACTGTTAATGTCGTCCTACCAGATCTGAGGCTAGGGCAGCTGTATCTAGCTATCTTAAATGAGAAATGTTTAAGGGGAAACAGTGTACAAACATTTTAGAAAGCCATTAGTCTGCAAGCAAGTGATATACTAGATTAACGTTCTGTGAAACGAAAGGTCATAGTTTGGAAAATGTCCTAATGATGTCATTACCCCGCTTGCCTTTTTGCACCCACTAGTTCTCAAACGGCACTGGCAAACGGCAATAGCCCTCTCCCCCATCCCAAAGGCCACCCTGGCAAGCCGTGCTCGGACTATGTGGCTGTTCGTTGGATTTCCTGTTTCAGACCTCAAATGTCTGTTTTTCTCGAGCTAAACGTCATCATGCAATCCATTCATCATCATTGTCGTGGGCAAGTCATCCTGCGTCTGTGGACTGATTTAACGGATACAACGAAACGTGTACCTATTCGGCAGTTATAGCTTCTGTGTGGTATCACCATGTCTGGACATACAGAGCCCAGACGTAGAAGCAATTTACGGTCTGACATTTCATTTCGTATTGGTTTAGTTTCTAAGAGTTTTAACAGAATCTTGTCTCAACACGATAAATGTCGCGCTGTCAAAATAGTTTATCAGATCTTTTTATTATTATATTTATATTGTTGCAGACATGGGCAATGCTAAAATTACTCACGCAGGCTTATGACAATTTGAATCCGATATGTGAAATGGGGTATTGTCGCTTTCGCTACATCATTAATCAAAAGTATTTCGCGTCTGGTCTTTATGTTGTTTGTAATAGAAGAGGAAAGCAATGGAATAGATCTTTAAATGAAATAGAATCTTTTAACGACAAAAATTACATATTAAATATATTTTTGTATTTAAAGTATCAGTGTTTTTATATTTAGTGTGTTTTGAATCATCTGAAATCTGTAAGTAGCCCAAACTGGACTTGGTCCCCAAATAATTTAGTATGCACGACACACACACACACACACACACACACACACACTATATACACACGCACACACAGAGAGAGAGAGAGAGAGAGAGAGAGAGAGAGAGAGAGAGAGAGAGAGAGAGAGAGAGAGAGGAAATAAAATGAAATTTGACGTAAGACACACTTAATATTTTATGCAGATACTATATATAATATCTAATTACAGTTGAAAAGTCTCATGGTTGGCAACATCTAACAAATGCAGCAATCGCAGGTGTCGGGCTGTCCCAGCATAGTGTAAACTATAGACAACTACAAACACCATGGGACTTTAAATTAGCGTCCTGATACAAATTTTAGGTGAGACATTTCAGACACGGAGAGCAACTTCCAACATCTATAAACCTAAATTCCCTTTAAAGGCATACTGTCACGGATTTAAAGACCGTATTTCTCTAAAAATGGATAATAAATACAAATTTATTAATTGTTGGAAACCAAATCTAGCTATCGCATCACCTTAACTGAACCATGATGGAGTGAAATCCATGTCAACCCTCTCGGGAATTTTAGTTTTTGAATTATGGACCATTGCCATAATATCATTAATAAATGGAGTATGGTGGTTATGAAGATGGTTGAATAAAATATATTTAGGGACAAATCAAATATTTATTGTTCAGGTAATACTTTGTTAGACCATTAAATAGGTCAGTGGTCTGTGACAATATGCCTTTAAGGCAAACCGAATTAATTAAAATGCAACGAGACCACTGACCGAAATATTATTCGACTATTTGGTGTCAAACGAAGGCAAGAACATGACTGGACTGATGATCAATATCAAAATAAAAATCAGTATAAAAAACAATGTAAAGAGCTGCAAAGGTATTTAAAATTTAAATTTAGAATAAAATTCTCAATCTCTCAAATATTTTAATACTAGTTCAGGATAGAATTGAAATGATTCTGCCACATTGTTATCTGCCACAAATATTGTGTGTGGTACACACTAATCTGCCTTAAAAGAGGGGCGAGGCGTAGCCCAGTGGTAAAGCGCTCGCGCGATGCGCGGACGAGCAAGGATCTATCCCCGTCTGTAGAATCAGTGGGCTACTTCTTGTTTCAGCCAGTGCATTACGACTGGCATATCAAAGTTGTTGTATGTGCTATCGTGTCTGTGGGATGGTGCATTTAAAATATTTCTTGTTACTAATTATTTTTAGCGGGTGTCCTCTCAAAGACTATATGTCAAAATCAATATCAAATGATTAATAAATCAATGTGCTCTAGTGGTGTCGTTAAACCAAACTTTAATCTGCTTTAAGAGATGGTTGCACCCCAACAAAATGTAGGGAATGTCATACACTGACGAAAAATGAATTGGACGATCGTTCTTCAGATTAAATTAATGCGTCAGGTATGTGTGACCGATGCGAACATGACACAAGACTATTTCATCGCTCTTGCACCACCTGAGGGAGGACGTCCACTCTTCCAAGACCGTGGTTAGGCCATCGGTCTACAGGCTGGTAGGTACTGGGTTCGGATCCCAGTCGAGACATGGGATTTTTAATCCAGATACCGACTCCAAACCCTGAGTGAGTGCTCCGCAAGGCACAATGGGTAGGTGTAAACCACCTGCATCGACCAGTGATCCATAACTGGTTCAACAAAGGCCATGGAAGCGCAAATAAAAGATCCCTTGCTGCCTGTCGTAAACGAGTAGCATATGTGGCGACAGTGGGTTTTCTCTAAAAAAAAGTGTCAGAATGTTTTGACATGTTTTACGTCCAATAGCCAATGATAAGATACAAAAATAAATGTGCTCTAGTGGCGTCGTTAAATAAAACAAACTTTACTTTCTTCCAAGACTATCTTGATAGAATGAATGAATGAATGAGTGACTGAATGTTTAACGACACCCCAGCACGAAAAATATACTACTCAAAAGAATTTAAGGGTCAGACGATATTTTCGACATTATTTTCTGAATGTCAATTATATTAGCTAGACCATAATGTCACGCATGGTATTGTTCCATTTTGACGAAAGTAGGTCTAAGCAACCCATACATGAATTAAAATCCACTGTCATTGACACTGTCGACTAGTTCTAATGGCGAAAACATGCTTACATTTGCACGTAAATTAGGGCGAAAGCGAAAGGTCTGCTAAGTGCCCATAACTTGCTTTTTTACAAAGCGCTTCATTTGCACGCTTTGCACGTGTATTCCATGTTCCCAATGCTGAATTTCCGTATAATTGGAGCTTGCGTTCGTGTACGGTGCACACTCCAAATTCGACTATGGTACAACTTCAACTGAGTATCGAAGATCGAGGAAGGGCTATTGCTTGGCTTCAGGATGGCAATACGCAAAGAAATGTTGCTCTGAGACTTGGTGTCAGTCAGAGTGTCGTTGGCCGACTGTGGCAACGGTACCAAGCAACGAATTCTGTTCGAAATCGTCCACGTTCGGGAAGACCCCGAAGCACTACAAATAGAGAGGACCGCTACATCACCAATATGGCTCTACGTCAACGCACAACCACTGCACGCCGATTACGTGACAATCTGCGGGCTGCGACTGGAACTCGAGTGTCTGATCAAACCATACGCAATCGTCTGAGAGCCAATAATCTACGCTGCCGTCGCCAGGCTGTTCTACCACCACTCCTACCACGTCACAGAACGGCCAGACGTCACTGGTGCACGCTTCATCTGCGGTGGCAACGTGTTCAGTGGGGTCGAGTGATGTTCACTGATGAGTCCAGGTTTAGTCTCCAGTTCAACGACGGTCGGGTTCGTGTCTACAGACGTCCTGGGGAGCGCTTCGCTGACGTTAACGTTAGACAACGTCACCGGTTCGATGGTGGCAGCGTCATGGTGTGGGGCGGCATCTCTATCCACCACAGGACCCCCCCCCCCCCCCCCCCTATGTGGTGGATGGCAATCTGAATGGAATCCGCTATCTGAATGAGATTATCCGGCCGTTGGTTCTCCCAGGACTTCAGCAGATTGGCGGCGGGGCAGTTCTGCAGGATGACAATGCCAGACCCCACGCGCCAGGGTGGTAACGGACTTTCTCAGACAACAAGGTATCGCCAGGATGGATTGGCCAGCATATTCGCCTGACTTGGCCCCAATAGAGCACGCCTGGGACGAATTAGGCAGGAGAGTTCGGGATAACCATGCCCCTCCGGCCAACCTTCATGATCTGGGTCAACTTCTTATGGCAGAGTGGCAGGCCATTCCCCAAGAGTTCTTCAGACGTCTGATCAACAGCATGAGGCAACGATGTGTCGAGTGTATTTGCTCCAGGGGTGGAATCACACACTATTAAACGAATGTTCTAATTTGTAAAATCCATGTTTGACAACCTTCAACTTTGACAGCATGTCATGTGACTTTCTTGTAAACAGTGACGTTTATTTGTGTTTTTTTTGTAAATATGGAACAATAAATAAAAAATTGGTGTAGTTTACATCATCAATCTAATACACTCTGAAACTTATTTGGTTATAAATTTTTGACCCTTAAATTCTTTTGAGTAGTATATACATCGGCTATCGGGTGTAAAACTATGGTAAAGGCAAGCATGTAGTTAAATGAAGCTTTATCGCAAACGCACCATTCCAATAATTTTTGCCAAGTTGAAAAAGATATATCGGTCAATGCCATGTTTAAAATCAGTGAAGGCCACAGCGATCTTGATATGAGAGAAATCTAAAGAAGAAATCTTCATAGCTGAGCCTGTCATTTTTAATTGCTCCGGATGAAAGATGAGCACGAAAAAAAAAACCCCATCAATATCTGTTTCTTAATGAGGTTTTTAAATTTTGTTATTTTTTTTAATGTGTGAGAGGTATCAGCTAGCGCGACACATTGCTCGTTTGCAATACAGAAACATATTTAATATCATTTACAATCAACGATTAATTAAAGGGACATTCCTGAGTTTGCTGCAATTTTTAAGATGTTATCGACTAACAGAGACTTTTTAACGATTGTAATTACATATCAAATATATTTTTCAGCATAACATATTAGTGGATGTATATTAAACGCGTTTCTGATCGTTCTAATATTTGTACTAGGTTAAATTTCATTTTATTTCCTAATTATTTTATTTTTTTCGTACGTGCGAAATTATTTGAAGACAAAATCCAGTTTGGGCTTCTTACAAATATTAAGACGACCAGAAACACATTGAATACACAGACACTGATATTCTAAACAAGAAAATATATTTAATATGTAAGTTTAATCGTAGAAATATTTTATTAGTCGGAAACAACTTACAATGCAGTAAACTCAGGAATGTCCCTTTAACTGTAATGGCTCGTTTATATGCACGTTTGCACACATTTGGAAAATATGCTATTGCTGACCAGAGATTTTTATGCGTCAAATTTCCACGTTCCGCACCCGAACCGTACCACCCCCCCCCCCAAAAAAAAAACCCAAAACAAAACACCCACACCAAACAAACATAGAAAACGAAAAAAACAACAAGCGCCCCCCAAAAAAACACAAAAAAACAAACAAACAAAACAAACAACAAAAACAACAACCCAAAAACCCCAAACAACAACAAAAAAACAACAACAAACAAACAAACAAAAATAAAGAAACAAACAACAACAAAACAACAACCGCGAGTTCCTTATGCTACCCGCCCAGTTACAGATGCGAGCTACCATATATCACGTTATCAATATCGTGCGTCATAGTTCTTCATTAGCTCGCAACCTACTTGTACTCGGCTACTTATGTACTTGCGATACTTTTGGGAAAAAAAAAAAGTTTTCAACATGCTGAAAACTTTTACAGTGATCGTATGACATCGTGTTTTTCACGTGTTATACTGGTGTTGTGCTCGGCATTGATCGTAGTTTGCACGTAATCGCCTATTGAACACGATAAACACGACAGACACGATTTGTATACGATGTCAGGAGCTGACTGCGACCTTGAAACGTGTGTGACAGGAGCTGACCGCGTCCTTGAAACGTGTATGACAGGAGTTGCACACGTGCAGAACACGAGATAGTCACGACAGTAACACGAGATTAGTACGATAGTCACATATTGAAAACGAGCTTATGACGAAATGGAAATGGAAATGGTTTATTTAACGACGCACTCAACACATTTTATTTACGGTTATATGTTGTCGGGCATATGGTTAACACAGATATTGAGGGAGGAAACCCGCTGTCACCACTTCATGGGCTACTCTTTTCGATTAGCAGGAAGCGATCTTTTATATGCACCATCCCATAGACGGGATAGCACATACCACGGCCTTGATGTACCAGTCGTGGTTCACTGGCTAGAGCGAGAAATAGCCCAATGGGCCCACTGACGGGGATCGATCCCAAACCGACCGCGCATCAAGTGAACGCTTTACCACTGGGCTACGTTTCGCCTAGCTGATGACGAATTCCGGGTTTTGTCACGTGAACACGTTCACGTGGTGAAAAAATACCGCCAAATATACTACTCAAAACAATTTAAGGGTCAAAAATTTATAACCAAATAAGTTTCAGAGTGTATTAGATTGATGATGTAAACTACACCAACATTTTTATTTATTGTTCCATATTTACAAAAAACCACAAATAAACGTCACTGTATACAAGAAAGTCACATGACATGCTGTCAAAGTTGAAGGTTGTCAAACATGGATTTTACACATTAGAACATTCGTTTAATAGTGTGTGAATCCACCCCTGGCACGAATACACTCGACACATCGTTGCCTCATGCTGTTGATCAGACGTCTGAAGAACTCTTGGGGAATGGCCTGCCACTCTGCCATAAGAAGTTGACCCGATCATGAAGGTTGGCCGGAGGGGCATGGTTATCCCGAACTCTCCTGCCTAATTCGTCCCAGGCGTGCTCTATTGGGGCCAAGTCAGGCGAATATGCTGGCCAATCCATCCTGGCGATACCTTGTTGCGTTACCGCCCTGGCGCGGTGGGGTCTGGCATTGTCATCCTGCAGAACTGCCCCGCCGCCAATCTGCTGAAGGCCTGGGAGAACCAACGGCCGGATAATTTCATTCAGATAGCGGATTCCATTCAGATTGCCATCCACCACATAGAGGGGGGTCCTGTGGTGGATAGAGATGCCGCCCCACACCATGACGCTGCCACCACCGAACCGGTGACGTTGTCTAACGTTTACGTCAGCGAAGCGCTCCCCAGGACGTCTGTAGACACGAACCCGACCGTCGTTGAACTGGAGACTAAACCTGGACTCATCAGTGAACATCACTCGACCCAACTGAACACGTTGCCACCGCAGATGAAGCGTGCACCAGTGACGACTGGCCGTTTTGTGACGTGGTAGGAGTGGTGGTCGAACAGCCTGGCGACGGCAGCGTAGATTATTGGCTCTCAGGCGATTGCGTATGGTTTGATCAGACACTCGAGTTCCAGTCGCAGTCCGCAGATTGTCACGTAATCGGCGTGCAGTGGTTGTGCGTTGATGTAGAGCCATATTGGTGATGTAGCGGTCCTCTCTATTTGTAGTGCTTCGGGGTCTTCCCGAACGTGGACGATTTCGAACAGAATTCGTTGCTTGGTACCGTTGCCACAGTCGGCCAACGACACTCTGACTGACACCAAGTCTCAGAGCAACATTTCTTTGCCTATTGCCATCCTGAAGCCAAGCAATAGCCCTTCCTCGATCTTCGATAGTCAGTTGAAGTCGTACCATTGTCGAATTTGGAGTGTGCACGTACACGAACGCAAGCTCCAATCATACGGAAATTCAGCATTGGGAACATGGAATACACGTGCAAAGCGTGCAAATGAAGCGCTTTGTGAAAAAGCAAGTTATGGGCACTTAGCAGACCTTTCGCTTTCGCACTAATTTACGTGCAAATGTAAGCATGTTTTCGCCATTAGAACTAGTCGACAGTGTCAATGACAGTGGATTTTAATTCATTTATGGGTTGCTTAGACCCACTTTCGTCAAAATGGAACAATACCATGCGTGACATTATGGTCTAGCTAATATAACTGACATTCAGAAAATAATGTCGAAAATATCGTCTGACCCTTAAATTCTTTTGAGTAGTATATATATATGTATGTATCTGTTTTTCTAGATATTATTGATGATTAAGAGGAGACAAGTTTACAGGAATATCGTCAAGAATGCCACCTCGTAGAAAAGCAGGAAAGAAGGCATCAGTCTTTGAGAAGGAGTCCAAAGAAGGTTGATGGAGACAGGGAGAGGGAGAAAGCAACACCCTCCCCCCCCCCCCCCCACCACACACACACTCCAAACCAGGAGGAACAAGATGCAGACGGTGGGAAAGAGTTGAAGGATGGGAAGAAGGATGACAATGATATCATTAGCATTGTCATACCACACCCTCGCATACTACATGCTAGAGGAAAGACTCCCATGAAGGTCACAGGCACCTCGAAGAAGGTCACAGGCATCCCCAGGATGTACGAATGTACTGGTTAGTTTAATGTTGAATTATAAAAATGTTTTTGTTAAGATTTTATGAAGTTAATTATATGATACAAATTGCATGCTGGAACACACTTTAAATAGTGAAGGAATCAATTATATTTGAATGTAGTGTTAAATTTCTGTTTTCTGCTTCCAGCTGATCAACCTTTAACATGAATGACCAGTATGCGAACCTACTATGGGAAGATGAACAAACAACCAAAGTCTGGGTCTGGGGGCAGAGGGAGGACGCAGACCTACAGGGCGGGAACTGTGGATCCAACAGTCGTTCACTTTCCTCTCAGACCACATCGTCAGGATAAAAGGCCCTCAAGGTTGCAACGTACGATATTTTACTGCTATAATAGCACGTAAATGTTTATATTTGTGTGTTTTTGGTGTAATTCATATGCGAGTGACAACTATAAAACCATCATTATACAAGTATCAATATGTACAGATATAATGGTTTGCGTTATGTTTATTGACATAAGCACAAAACTAGTTACAAATATGATAACAAATCTGTTAAAAAAAAAAAAAACAAATAAATCCTACAATGTGCGGATTTGTGGAATGACACTCATGTCTCTTTTCCACTCTACTCTGCTCTCAGGATGTGTCTCATGTCTCAGCTGGTATATTACAGCATCCTGGAAGAAGAAGAAAATAACATGTAAATATCATGTGACATATATTCCAATGTCTGTTAATTGTTATTTCAGTTGACAAGCCAAGCGACAGAGGAACCTGGACTTGGTGATAAAAACGACAATGGTTTGGATGTGTTGTCGAGCTAGGACACCCACGACAACACAACCCTACATGACCTGGATTATTCCTTTGAGGCAGAACCCAGCACAAGCACCAGAAAAGGACAGGGAAAGTCCAGCAGTAAAGCTAAGAAGGCACCAGAGGAGTCGGACATTGAAATCATTGAAAAGGTCAGTAATTCAAAGCGTGAATGACTAATTACACATTACACATAATACCATGTACCATGCAGAGTTGTTGTGTATAATGATGTATAAAAAACAAATTCAGATATACTCGACCATACTGAAGACTGCAGCTCCTACACCTAGTCCCACGTCCACCCGCTCGACGGAGATGGAGAACTTTGCCAGGTCGTTGTGAGCAGCATGAGGTGGGTATAAGAGGAGCAGTGGAATGATGTCAAGATGGAGATTATGATGGTCATCAGAAACTTCTCTGGTACGGCTCCACCCCAGTCAACAGGCTTGGGTATGGGTTACAGCACACCTGCCCTGGAACCATCCTTCAATTCCAACTACAACTTCAGTGCTCCTCCAAGGTTCAACCGCACCATCTATGGGCACTCTCTCTACCGGGCGCCTTCTCCAATAACCACTAGCTCCTCGCAGTACGTGCAGCAGACACAACAGTGGCAGCAACCACAACAACCAGTCATGCAGACACCAGGACCCGAAGTGCAGTATATGCCACCGGTTACAACCAGCTCCAACATCATTGGCAACATCTCTACCACCACTGCTACAGACACTGAAGAAGTATTACACGGTCATGCACAAATACGTTTCTTGCATTTGTTTTTAAAGAAAAGTTTATTATTTTGGTCCTTATAAGTTCAAATGGACATAGTGGTTGACTGATTTATCTGTAGTGTTGACAAAGTTTTATTTCATGTTCAATGTTTATGTTGTAATAAACGTTGTATAATTGCCATCTTGTGTTTCAGTAATACATTAGACTGATATATTTTACTGTTTCTTGGGAAGAGGAAACTTTAGGATCCGGGGTGGCCTTTGCGGGGCGGGGAAAATAAGGGCTAAGGAAATGGCAACAAAATGCATATGATTGTCACCACACACGTTAAGGTATCACTTTTATTACTTCATACTTGCATTCCTCAACTAAACTATATCATGGAATCCTGCAATGGAACTCTGCCCACTGGACTGGTATAATTCTGACACTGGTAGTCCCGCAATGCCTTAGCTGTACGTAATGAGTGGTTACCAAGCTGCAACTGTAGTCGTACCAGACTCTCATTGTCCATCCATGTGTCTGGAATAACACCATGCGTCTGTGGGTTCTACTGATATGCAAATTTGGTGGTACTGCGAGGGAACCTAGTCCTCAGTATGTTGCGGATGACACACGCTGCCAAGACTATAGTCTCCACGTTCTCAGTCCTTTAGGTCATTGGAAGAAGAAGGAATCTGAATCTGAAAACATATCAAGTGAAACACAAAATATGATTACATTATTATCATACAGTTTATAACGAATTAGGAAATATTCCAAGAATCGATACACAGTGACTAGGCATGTGCAGATTAAGTAGTAACAATACCTATGTGCGAGGATGCCAAAAGCATTCTTCACAACACGTCGTGAGCGCGATAGCCTGTAGTTGTAGAGACGTTGTTCCCGGGACATTCCTCTCTGGGGGTAAGGCTTCATCAAATAGGTGCGCATGGTGAGGCTTCATCTGCCACTATGGAGTATGGCATAGGTTCCACATATAGGAAGCGGTATTGACTGTCCAAAAGGGCCAGAGTACAAGTCTGTGGAATCCACTGAAGTTGTAATAAACGGATCCGGAACCATTGGCAGCTCTGATCGCTACATGCTTGCCATCAAGAGCTCCCAAAGAATTGTGGAAGTTCCACTTGTTTGCGAACCCTTCTGCCATCACTCTCCGCTCATCTGGTGTTGATGGACACTGAACTAGTAAAAAGTATAACCTACTCATGTCAATTACCAAATTATGGTATATCCACAGATTGCCATATATTAATCAATTAAAGTTACATGCATGTGACTATTTACTCATACCTTCAGAAACTCCTCTGCAAACTCCTTGATAATGGTGTTGCATGTTTCTGGCACAATACGGGAAATTGTGTTGTTGGCCACCCTAAACTCTTATGCTCGTGCCAGCCAACTGCTGCAGGGTATTATAAAAATCGTAATTTTGTCGACGAAGAAGCCAGGTCCTTGCCCAAAACTTTCGCTGCACTTGATGGCGGCGGCCATCCTCCCTTCGTCGACGTCTGCGGGCAATCGGTGTGGTGGACGCCACTACCCCAACCACAACCCTTCTGTACAGCAAATCATTTGGCTGTTGATGTGTAATTTTGGTATAAATGAACGATGCTGTGTCGACTAAAAAAGGCGCCAAAATCCGATGGTTTCCGATTTGGACCCAAAACTGTCGTATTTACATCGTGACAAACTCGTAGAGATCGCGTTAATGTTGTAGTAAACTCGTAAAGACCTGGCTCCGTATTCATAAACGTACTTAAGTCAATGTATGATACCTAAATACATACTTAAAGTACATAGATAAGTATCATACATTGACTTAAATATGTTTATGAATATGGAGCCTGGGGCCTAATTCACAAAGGTCTCTTAGGCTCTGCTAGACAACAAAGCATCCTCTTTGCAAGTCTTTTTGCATTGCACTGCGATATCGTAAAGTTGCGAGAGTTTAGTGAATTAGGTACCTGGTACGCAACACGTGCAAAACTCTAGTCTTTATCGTGCCAGTTTCGTATTAACATCGCAGAAATATCCTATCATATTCTTAGTAAGCTCGCGATGTGATCGTACAACATCGTACAGTGTCTTGTGTAATGCGGGTGTCACACAGTCACGATTTTGCTCCACGATCACCTGACGATGCGAAAAGTGAAATAATCATGAGTCCCTCGTGAAAGGTCTTGGAGCACTTGACAGGCTCTGATATAGGACTTAAGTGGTCTTCAGTGTGTCTTGAAGGACGTGAGAAGTCGGCAAACTCTCACGAACATTTTGACCATGCTCAAAACAATCGTGAGAGTCAGCCGATCTACCTTCGTCGGGTAGCGGACGCCAATCCGTCGTCAACTGCTCATAAATGGTCGTGACGGTCGGGAGTCGCTCGTTACATTATCTTAAAGTGGGCTTAATGGTCGGACATGGTCGCAGGTGTTTTTATACTCGCGGTGTACACGGTTGTACCACGTGATCCACTCTTCTTGCGCACGAGCAGCTCGCGAGCCGCTCGAGAAACACTCTGGTTGATCGCCAGTCCCACTGATAGGTCGCCAGCAGATCGCAAGTAGGACGCGAATGAACGTGAATTGCTCTGATACGGTACGTCAGTTGACCGTGTATAGCTCGTTTGTAGCTCGTGTATAGCTCTTGACAAACGTGAGTTGGACTTCACCTCGTGGCATTTTTTTATATTTTGGCGCCACATTTCTTACGTTCTCCCCGCGATTTTTAAAACATTTAGATCGTCACGGTCGTGAGCTGATCGTGAGTTTAGGTCTCGAATGTGTGACACCGCCTTAAACAGTAATATCTACCTACTACGATATTTCACAGATCGTGATAAACTCGGCGGCCAAATCGTGTAAGTGGGCGGATGCTACACGCTGCCATAGAAATTCCTGAAGGAAATTGATCCTGCGACCCATCAGAACTCGAGAACAGGATGAAACTAGTTCGATAGTCAGTAATTGTCATTATGTATTATAATACTTCAGAATATATATATTTTTTTAATAAAGTTTATTGACCCCAGAAAACAAATATAGTAGTGTCAGGGTTGGGGCCCTGGCATTGCTACTTTACAACCATTTAATATCTTAAACATTGTACATAAGTGAATAGTATACATACAGCACATTAAAGGGACATTCCTGAGTTTGCTGCAATTTTTAAGATGTTGTCAACTAACAGAGACTTTTTAACGATTGTAATTACATTTTTCTGCATAAAATATTAGTGGCTGTATATTAAACGTGTTTCTGATCGTTATAATATTTGTACTACTGTCCGAACCAAAATGTTAACAACTACAAAAAAATTACTCTCCTACCTTTAATTACCGTTACATTTCCCCCACATTTTGTCCACACACAAATTGTGAAAAAACCATTACAGTGACACAGATTCCACATATGAGACTGTAATGATGTCGCCAGTATCGACTTCGCTGAGATAGCATAGGGCAAAATTAATTTTTGCCGTCTGCCATTTTGCTTTTTTATGGAATATTCTTCAAGAGGGGTGAAAGCCTCCAAACTATGTGATATAATTAATATAAAATCAATGATATTTAGTGGTATATTTAAACAAACAAAACATAATTTTAAAAATTAATATGACGTCATCACGTTTGCTTTTATATCATAACATGTTATGACATTGCTAGATTAAGTCATATCCTTTCACCCCTCTGGGAGAATATTTCATAAAAAGTCAAAATGGCAGCGGGCACAAAATTACATGCTTTTTGCCCTATGCGATCTCAGCGAAGTCGATATTGGTGCCATGGTTATCATCTAGTATGTGGAATCTGTGTCATTGCAATGGTTTTTCTTAGATTTCTGTCAGGACAAAATGTGAGTAAAATCTAACGAAAAATAAAGGTAGGAGAGCAATGTTTGGTAGTTGTTAACATTTTGGTTCGGACAGTAGGTTAAATTTCATTTTATTTCCTAAAAACAATTTTTTCGTACGTGCGGAATTATTTGAAGACAAAATCCAGTTTGGGCTTCTTACAAATATTAAGACGAACAGAAACGCATTGAATATACAGACTCTGATATTCTAAAAAAAAATAAAAAATTAATATGTAAATTTAATCGTAGAAATATTTTATTAGTCGGCAATGCAGCATACTCAGGAATGTCCCTTTAATCGAACATTAATAATGGGCATAGATACATGTAAACTATAGTTTATAGCACGAGTCCTTTCGTAGATCTCAAGAAAATCAATCCGTGAGCAAGCTTTTATATGTATCGAGGAAAAATGTAGCCAACAGGATCCGTTGGGTTCATATTCGAACCCTCCAGGTCCACACCATGCTACGCTCGTGGTTTTCCTGTGACGAACGTTTCTTATGTTCTGCTTGGCCGTTTTCTTTAATCCAGATTTATGCTACATAGTAAAATTAACACACTTTTGGTCGTGTCGTAGCCCTGGGGTAGAGAAAGTCTACGTATTTAATGACACCATTTGAAATGGTGAGAAGACGTGTCATGTTGTATCAAGAAAATTGAAGATATCCGTTCTCAGCGAAAGTAAACACGTGTACTAAAACGTAGTTGTATTTTTAAAACATGTGCATTAGCAGATATTGTTATATGGTTGGGGAGTTACAATTACATATTTAAAGCGATTATTCGGGGTTTTCGGTTATGACAACACGTTTTCGACTAATAAAAAGAAAGAAATTTTTATTTAATGACGCACTCAACACATCTTTTTTACGGTTATATGGCGTCAGCCATATGGTTAAGGACCACACAGATTTTGAGAGAAAACCCGCTGTCGCCACTACATGGGCTACTTTTTCCGATTAGCAACAAGTGATCTTTTATTTGCGCTTCCCACAGGCAGGATAGCACAAACTATGGCCTTTGTTGAATCAGTTGTGGATCACTGGTCGGTGCAAGTGGTTTACACCTACCCATTGAGCCTGCGGAGCACTCACTCAGGGTTTGGAGTCGGTATCTGGATTAAAAATCCCATGCATCGACTGGGATCCGAACCCAGTACCTACCAGCCTGTACACTGTTTTTCGAATTTCGACTCTGTCGTGTGCAGAGATACGATTTTGATATGGGAATACTTTTTTTGTATATCACATTTAGAATATCAATACATCATCCTAGTAGTAATAAATCTTATTTTATTTTACTTCCTAATATATATGAAGGATACATGGAAATAACCAATGATGTTCAAGCACATATTATTATAACGGTTGTGTTTGTAAGGTCACAATGACACATACAATTAAAAACGTATAATTATGGTAGGCCATTAAAAGTAGTTTGGTAAATTATGCTTTCTAAGGCATAAATATTCCACGATTGCAGAGTTGTAAACGTTAAAATAAAAACAAATATCACCTTACTAAACATGAGACATCACAGGGTATTCCCGTGGACCCTTCATATGTTTTCCTCACGTACCAAATTATTAGGAGTTCAAAGTCAGATTGGACTAATAGAAACATTGGGAGGAAAAAAGGTTTGTTTTGTTTAACGACACCACTAGAGCACATTGATTTATTAATCATTGGCTATTAGTTGTCAAACATATGGTCATTTTAACACAGTCGTAGAGAGGAAACCCGCTACTTTTTTCCATTAGTAGCAAGGGATCTCTTATATGCACCATCCCACAGATAGGATAGCAGACACCACGGCTTTTGATATACCAGTCGTGGTGCATTGGCTGGAACGAGAAATAGTTTCGCACCCCATTAGGAGAAGAAATGCATTGTAATGTCTATATGTGCCTGCATTGGTATTCTAAACAAGAACATGTATTTAATAAGATATTTTTGGTTTTTATTGCATACCCATTTAATCTTACTATAGTAATAAAAACAATTCTGACGGTACTATATATTTTTTTATTCAACATACGCCTGATACAAAATACATAGTACGATATATACGTGTTCACACGAATGGCGTCATTTCCCTAGACAGGTGTGACATCATGTTCCTAGCCAGGACGCTCAGCTTTCCGTCAGTTCCATAAAATTCAACCAACGTTGGTGTAAGTTGTGTTATTTAATTAAACCACCCACCAATACCTTTTGCCATGTTATTTATAGCACTCGTTTATAGTACTCAAGATTTATACCACTCGACCGATACGCAAGCTCGTGGTATAATATTCTTGCGCACTATAAACTCGTGCACTAAATAACATGACAAAACAACGGGTATATGTAGTTATATATTATACGTCGAGGGCGGGACGTAGCCCAGTTGTAAAGCGCTCGCTTGCAATTGATGCGCAATGGATCGATCCCCGTCGGTGGACCCATTGGGCTATTTCTCGTTCCAGCCAGTGCACAACGACTGGTATATCAAAGGCCGTGGTATGCACTACCCTGTCTGTGGAATGGTGCATATAAAAGATCCCTTGCTGCTAATCGAAAAGTGCAGCCCATGAAGTGGCGACAGCGGGTTTCCTCTCCCAATATATGTGTGGTCCGTAACCATATGTCTGACGCCAAATAAATAAAACATGTTTTTCTTTGTTTTAATCTGTATAGTAACCCAAACCAGTTTTTACCTTCCAATAAATAAATATATATATATATATAAATATGTATATATATATATATATATATATATATATATATATATATATATATATAAATATATATATGTATGTATGTATGTATGTATGTATGTATGTATCTATATATATATATATATATATATCACGAAGATTATAAACAATGACTGCTACAGATATGTCGGCACATGATAGCCAGCATACTACATATGCAAATACTGGCATCGTAAACAAGAACATGTATTTAATGTATAATTGTGTGGCCAAGAAGGCTCTGCTAGCAGAAAACATTTTATAAGCGCTGCAAAGACAGGACAGTCCATTTAGATGGGAAAAGTATCTTATTTCGTAATGATGTCTTTCCTCTCGAGGACTATACACGATGATGATGATCATGATGATTATCGCCATAATCATCATCGTCATCATCACCATAATCATCATCATCATAATTATCATCATCATTATCATCATCATCATCATTATCATCATAATCGTAATAATCATCATCATAATCATTATCACCATATTCATCATCGTCATCATCATAATTATCATCATCATTATCATCATCATCATCATAATCATTATTATCACCAGCATCATAATCGTAATAATCATCATCATAATCATAATAATCATCATAATCATAATCATCATCATAATCATCATAATCATAATCATCATCATCATCATCATCACCATAATCATCATAATCATCATCATCATCATAATCATCATCATCATCATAATCATCATCATCATCATAATCATCATAGTCATAATAATCATCATTATCATCACCACCATAATCATCATAATCATCATAATCATCATCATCATCATAATCATCATCATCATCATAATCATCATAGTCATAATAATCATCATTATCATCATAATCATAATCATCATCATCATTATCATAATTATAATCATTTAATTATATTTATGACTTACATGTGTCTTTTTTAGAATATCAGGGAGTCATTAATTCACTCAAGGTATACCCTAAAAAAAACTAAAATGAGTAAGATAAACACACATATTCCTTTAGACGATTCGCCTGTCCAAAGAAAACTTTGTTCCATTAAAAAAGGATCAAAATTATACTATTACACATTAACATATTTAGACGTACCAAATACCGCTATGGCAAAATGGCAAAATTGTTTTAGTACTGATCTTATCTGGCCCATTATTTATTTGAAACCATTTCTCACCACACAAGAAGTAAAATTAAGATGGTTCCAATATAGGATATTACACAGAATACTAACGACAAATATTTTTGCCTTCAAGCTAAAACTTATTGATACTGAAACATGTACCTTTTGTAATGTAAATAAAGAAACAATAGAACATCTTTTTGGGGAATGTAACTTTGTTCAAACGTTTTTAAACTGGTTATCGAAGTACTGTAATCATTTATGTAACCTAAAACTGTCTCTCGAACTAGTCATATTTGGATTTAAAGACAACATTAACACAGATAATATTTTTGATCTCTTGATACTTCTAGCATTGTATTTCATATATAAATGTAAAGTGCAAAAGGTTAAGTTAAATATCATTCATTTTAAAAAAGAAATTAAACAAAGATACTCTATAGAAAAACATTTATATTTTAGTAAGAATAGTCTTAACAATTTTTTTACCAAGTGGTCACTGTATCATTCATTAGTTGAAAATATTTAATATATAATTTTTGTACTATTGTTATTATTATTATTATTATTATTATTATTATTTAAATCATCTCGTCTCCAGCAACAGATGTAATATATAGTAATTTAATAAAACATCTACTTCCCGCAGTATCACAGAACATTAACAAACTATAATACAACTGATAGGAAACTAATTACATGTATACATTTGTTATCAAGCTATGTTGCGTGCTGGTGTGTGTGTGTATGTGCATGTATGCTTTTTTAATGTTAAAACTGTCTTGCTGTCCTTATTTACTTCATAGCTCTCTCTCTCTCTCTCTCTCTCTCTCTCTCTCTCTCTCTCTCTCTCTCTCTCTCTCTCTCTCTCTCTCTCTCCTTTCTCACTTCTGTCTCTCCCTCCCTCCCTCTTTCTATGGAAAAATGTACAATCAATCTGAACATATTTAGTCTAACAATACTCATTATGTATTATATATATATTTAAAGTTATATATGTTCAACATTATCTGTAACATAGTGATTCAGGGCCCCATCCCTGACACTATCGACATTTTTGGGCTAATAAAAAATTAAAAAAAAAAAAAAAAAATCATCATCATCATCATCGTGATCAGCATCACCACCATAATAATATTCATCATCGTGATCATCATCATAATCATAATCATAATCATTACCGTCGTCATCATCATTATCATCATCATCATCATCACTATACAAGAATCATTGAATATTTGTGACCGCTTTGTACCATAAACCATAAAATTATTTTGAAAACGCCCACACGAATGTCAAACATACAGGTCTTTGAACTCTGTACTATTTTAATGCTATGCCTTGAAGAATTGACGATCTTTGAAGTAACGTAATCATGGAACAAATTATCTTTAAAGGCACCTTGCGAAATGTAAACCTCCAAAAGAAACAATGTTAATGGAATTTGATAATTGGCAAATAAAAATACTGTTCTACTTTCTGGATGTTGCGATTAGAGTTTCAGAAGAATGCAGCAAGGCAATGCATAGACACACTATCTCTTCTACCGGCCTCAGTGGCGTCGTGGTTAGGCCATCGGCCTACAGGCTGGTAGATACTGGGATCGGATCCCAGTCAAGGCATGTGCTTTTTAATCCCGATACCGACTCCAAACCCTGAGTGAGTGCTCCGCAAGGCTCAATGGGTAGGTGTAAACCACTTGCACCGACCAGTGATCCATAACTGGTTCAACAAAGGCCATGGTTTGTGCTATCCTGCCTGTGGGAAGCGCAAATAAAAGATCCCTTGCTACCTGTCGTAAAAGAGTAGCCTATGTGGCGACAGCGGGTTTCCTCTAAAAACCAGTGTCAGAATGACCATATGTTTGACGTCCAATAGCCGATGATAAGATAAAAACAGTGTCAGAATGACCATATGTTTGACGTCCAATAGTCGATGGTAAGATAAAAACAGTGTCAGAATGACCATATGTTTGACGTCCAATAGTCGATGATAAGATAAAAACAGTGTCAGAATGATCATATGTTTGACGTCCAATAGCCGATGATAAGATAAAAACCAGTGTCAGAATGACCATATGTTTGACGTCCAATAGCCGATGATAAGATAAAAACCAGTGTCAGAATGACCATATGTTTGACGTCCAATAGCCGACGATAAGATAAAAACCAGTGTCAGAATGACCATATGTTTGACGTCCAATAGCCGACGATAAGATAAAAACAGTGTCAGAATGACCATATGTTTGACGTCCAATAGCCGAAAATAAGATAAAAACAGTGTCAGAATGATCATATGTTTGACGTCCAATAGCCGATGATAAGATAAAAAAGTAATGTGCTCTAGTGGCGTCATTAAATAAAACAAACTTTACTATCTCTTCTACTTATAAACTGTCATGGCATGGTAAAGATGTTAACATTTTAAATATCACAACCATATATTTAAGATTTATATTTAAAACAACAAATAAAAGCAAAACAAAACACAAAACAAAATAAACAAAATAAACGAACAAACAATTAAATATCAATATTTCAAATAAGATGTAAATGGGTGATGTGATTGTCATTTGCTTATAATACTTATTATATATCGAAATAAACAATACAAACTGATGTAAATGCAATTCAATCAATACACATATTTTAAGAAAACAAAGGTCCTTCTTATATAATATATCCTGCAAGAAATAATGTGTAGAGAATGAATCGTACCCACTCCTACCAACGAAGAAAATGAAATACCGAAAAATGCTTCCAAAACACACACACACACACATACACACACACACACTCTCTCTCTCTCTCTCTCTCTCTCTCTCTCTCTCTCTCTCTGTCTCTCTCTCTCTCTCTCTCTCTCTCTCTCTATATATATATATATATATATATATATATATATCGCTCTCGCTCTCTCTCTCTCTCTCTCTCTCTCTCTCTCTCTCTATATATATATATATATATATATATATATCTCTCTCTCTCTCTCTCTCTCTCTCTCTCTCTCTCTCTCTCTCTCTCACCACACACACACACACACACACATACACACACACATACACTGAGACACACACACACACACGCTCTCTCTCTCTCTCTCTCTCTATCTATCTATCTCTATCTCACACACACACACACACACACACACACACACACACACCACACACACACACACACACACACACACACAAACAGAAAAGAAGATAACTCAAGTAAACATACAACACAAACCCTGCACATTCAATCAAAACAAAAATCAATATTCCCATCTCACCAAATGATAAAAAGAACCACTGCAGTAATTATAAACTTACAACACACACAATGAAGCCCAGGATCAAGTATATAATGAACATCGACTTTTACACGACCAATTCTAATGTGACATATTTGACTGCCACCGATCAGGACATCTTCCAATTTACCCTTCTTAATGATTATTGATATAAATGTGCTGTGAGATAATCGAGACTGATTCCGTCAGGTAGAATATTCAGATAACGGTCTAAAAGACCAGCAACACTAGCCATGTCTTGTCAATGAATTAATGGCAATAATTACATGATAACTAATGACGCCGAGCTGTAATTTGTGGCCCTGTTGTGTTTCAAGTGACATGACGTACCCCAGTGGTAAAGCGCTCGCCGGATGCTCTGTCGGTCTAGGATCAATCCCCATCGGTGGGCCCATTTGAGCCATTCTCGTTGCAGCCAGTGCACCACGACTTGTATATCAAAGGCCGTAGTATGTTTTATCCTGTCTGTACATATAAAAGATCCCTTACTAATAAAGGAAAAATGTAGCGGGTTTCCTATTTAAGACTATATGTCAAAATAAGCAAATGTTTGACATTCTATAGCCGATGATTAATACACCAAAGTACTCTAGTGGTGTCATTAGACATTTGGTAATTGTGACTCGTAGACTTCCGCGGAAACCCGCCGCATGTTTCCATTAGTAGCAAGAGATTATTTATATGCACCATGCAACAGACAGGATAACACATACAACGGCCTTTCATATACCAGTCGTGTGGCACTGTTTGAGACAGGGGGATAAACATAATCAGAGAAGTGGTCTAACTGAGACGAGCGCTCAACTGACCGAGTCAGACCAAGACCCCAGTTGAATGGTTGGTGATATAATGGCTAGGGTGGTGATCTAATACAGTTTTAGTCCGGTTGGCTGTGTTCACAAAATAGCTAACATGCGAATATGGAATGAATGAATCAATGAATGTATAACGACACACCAGCACGAAAAATACATCGGATATAAATGAATCGATGATCAACATAAAAATAACAATTTAAAAGTTAAATTAAAGCACGTTGTAAAGAGCTGCGCAGACAATGCTGACATGGGAAGGAAGGAAATGTTTATTTAACGACGCACTCAATACATTTTATTTGCGGTTATATGGCGTCAGATATATGGTTAAGGACCACACATATCTTGAGAAAGGAAACCCGCTGTCGCCACTTCATGGGCTACTCTTTTCAATTAACAGCAAGGGATCTTTTATATGCACCATCCCACAGACAAGGTAGTACATACCACGGCCTTTGATATACCAGTCGTGGTGCACTGGCTAGAACGAGAAATAGCTCAATTGGCTCACCGACGGGGATCGATTCCAGATCGACCGCGCATCAAGCTAGCACTTTACCACTGACATGGGATGCATTTACCAAAATAGATTATCCGTTTCTTTGGATCTTTACATCTAATAAAACCCTAAAAACCACACAAATACAAACAAACAACAACGACAAAAAAAAAAAACCGCAGACAAACAAAACAAATAAATATAAAATATTGGCGATAATTATACATCTTGTTTTAGGGCTTTTCGCGGGGAGAAAATCACAGTCTTGCCAAAACCCATTGCAAGAATAACAGAAAAAGTGAAAATGACTAGTATTACTGTATCAAAAAACGTGTATGTATTAAGGTCATTGTAAAGTGATCCACCATGACACCCAAGGATATAATGTGGTATATCTCAAATGTTGTAAATGTATCCATATATGCACTGATTGTGTATTCACAAGTATCCCACAGATACAAAAGCGTGAAATAAACGTGATAACAAAAACTATGCATTAAAATGAATTAAAATTGACAAACATTACCAACAAATGTAAAGTACGGGGCTGTCAAGATAGCAATAACCATGAACAATAAACACCAGATTGAGTGTGATCCAAGAGTCCTCTGTAGATCCAACAACACCGCTGAGCAATGAAATCTTTGAAATACCATCCATCAATTAGTAATACCAATTCAAAACATGGTACCCTTTGTTAAAAATCAGCCATTTTATTTAAGGGACTACTTTCACCACCAATGTATGGTGTAACATATTAAACATATGTTTTTATAACAGGTATTAGTAAAACCTTTTTAAACACCATAATTCATATTTTAACTATTGTATTAAAATAACAATTGTTATTAACTTTATGAACCTCATTTAAAACTCATACTTGACAACGAACATTGACAACAAACGTGATTTTCAGCATACGTCGAATCGTTATTTGGACATACTATTAAGGACAATAGGCCTATTGATCGCACGCTAGAATGGGACATTATCTTTGGCACACTTGTTAGAATGAATGAATGAATGAATGAATGAATGTTTTAACGACACCCCAGCACGAAAAATACAATGGCTATTGGGTGTCAAACTATGGTAATGGAAACATATACGGTGATGATCAACATCAACAGAAAAATTCAAGATATAAATAAAAAACAGTGTAAAGAACTGTGCAAAAATACAAATACAAATATCACAGATACTGACTTTTATTCTAAACTTCAATTTGTGCTGTATTGGCCATTCTCGAAGAGAATGTTACACCCCTACACCACGGTGAGGTTACAGCACGCGCAGGGGCACATGTTAGAATACATATCAATAGATTAGTTTGTTTTTTTTTAAATGCAGTGTACTACTTTATTTGATACTTACAAGAAACCGTCTGTGAATAGTTGACCATAACAGCCGAGAAACACCGGAACCGGAAGTTGTAGTGCAAACATATAGTTCTTTGTAAATCTATCTCTCCATATGGTCACTGTGTGTGTTTAATATTTTTAAATTACATATTTATATTTTTATTACATCCTTTAATTGAGATATTGGAATTCATCAGTAAATGATGTCCATTTACGACAGTTATATAAGTGGAGTAATTATACAATATAAGGTGATGGTCACACCGATGAACTTCGAAATAAACAAAGTGTTTAGCCTTCTACATCAATGCATTATTTGCAATCGTGCAGTTATTTCTTTAGTGACAATTGTAGTATTTATTAGCAATACAATCAAGACATAAATTTCATTGCAGAATGTAGCCTAGCAATTGCCGATCGTGTTGTTTGTTTGTTTTTTGTTTTTTTGTTTTTTTTTGTTTTTTTTTATTACCCACAAATCGTAGGCAAGATGGTGGCCATAAATAGCAACATGGTTCTTTATATTTAAGGTACATTGTGATTAAATGTGTACCTTTATGTCGCAAATAGGCTTCAGTTGATGTTTTACCACTACTTAAAAATAGGTTTCACGAGATATTGTGATTATTAGCTATGGTGATATATTATCATGCACCACTGTGAAAATAGAGATTATGAATACACTCCATGATGAGGCAAAACACCGTTGATACAAAACATGTCACAGATACATGGTTTTATCTCGAGACACTCCAGAGTGGCATACTGACAAATTAACCCAATAAAGTGATGCATCTACCCATACATTATCTCATTACTTCTCTAGATGACAGTAATATTGAAGCGTCATTGTCATCAGCACCATGGGCAGAATTCAGTACAACAGCTTATTCCAATTTGTTGACGTGCCTGAGGGTAGTGTACTGGGTTGACATTATCATCATAAGCACGTGTGGCTTTCGCCATATGCGACCAGTGGACCTCCAATATGTTAACAACAGAACCAAACGTACCACACCAATTAAGCGAATCTCACTAATAAATATTTTATCAACAAGAACACTAATTGGTAAAATCTGCAACTGATGCTTAAAACTCAAGCGTGGATTTAGACGGAGCCCCAAGATATATCCCGTCTAGTTTTGATCCAGTAGTTAATGTTTGTCCCATCTGGTATAAGTTGAGAAGTTTTGTTAACCATCGTCAGCCAATTACATTACACACGCTCGCACACACACATACACAAATACGTACAAATATACAAACAGACACTCACACAGTCAATCATTCAAAAAAAATTAATTTTTGGTGATTCCGAAATTATTCATGTTTTACTTGTGTATTCTACTGAGGCGTGACCCTCCGATCACTGACGTTGCTCAGACTAAAGTGGATGCTTAAAAAAGTAAGAGATTCTTTGAGAATGGGTCAAGTATGTCCGGATTAATATAACCCAGAAGAGATCTTCCATTCTTGCACCACTAGTGTAACAAAATGAAGTGAGGTGTAGTTTTATTCTTAAAAAAATTTAAGAAATATAAAATATAAGATTCAAGCACGCTGATCTTGGTACAGGTGTTTGTTCGTCCTAAGACCGTGAAGCGTTACCATTCATTCATTCCCAATTGGGGGCGAGACGTAGCCCAGTGGTAAAACGCTCGCTTAGTGCGCAGTCGGTTTGGGATCGATCCCCGTCGGTGGGCCCATTGGGCTATTTGTCGCTCCAGCCAGTACGCAACGAGTGGTAAATCAAAGGCCGTCTTATGTGCTATCCCATCTATAGAATGGTCATATAAAAGATCCCTAGCTGCTATTCGAAAAGAGTAGCCCATGAAGTAGCGACAGCGGGTTTCCTCCATCAGTATATGTGTGTCGTCCTTAACCATATGTCCATCGCTATGTAACCGTAAACAAAATGTGTTGAGTGCGTCGTTAAATAAACCATTTCTTTCCTTCCTTCATTGCCAATTATTATAAATTGGTTTTAGTTCTTTATGTATACAGAGTAATGATTATTAGCAAGACATAACTCGAAGTGGATGTCAGGCCCGAAATGGGACCGGGGCTGTGCCCCTCACTTGAGGATGAACATGAAAGTGTTTTTGTGTCGTGCTCTGTATAATTAGGGGCGACACGTAGACCAGTGGTAAAGCGTTCGCTTGATGCGCGGTCGATCTAGGATCGATCACCGTCGGTGGACCCTTTGGGTTATTTCTCGTTCCAGCCAGTGCTGCACAACTGGTGTAACAAAGGCCGTGGTATGTACTATCCTGTTTGTGTGATGGTGCATATAAAAGATCACTTGCTGCTAATAAAAAAGAGTAGCCCATGAAGTGGCGACAGCGAGTTTCCTCTGTCAATATCTGTGTGGTTCTTAACCATATGTCTGACGCCATATAACCGTAAACAAAATGTATTGAGTGCGTTGTTAAATAAAACATTTCCTTCCTTCCTTCATGTATAATTAAGGTAAACTCATTACCTACTAGTGTTAAGACCAATGGTTTGACCACCACTCGGTCCGGTGAAGCGTCGTTACCTCAGCACCTAAGTTAATTTAACTGACACACCCGTCACATGAAGCAATTAAGTCGGAATGGCTGTCAAGAGCAGACAGGGTTCCCCAGAGTTCCGTGAAATGCTAGACACAACTAAGCTATTCACACAAAAAATCAGACAGTATTGGAAGCCGCACGCAAACTGTATATACTCATTTAGCAGACCTATAGAAATAGTCTTGTACCAAATGGGTGTTATATACTCTGGTTATTACATTTGTGCCAGTTGTTTGGCGTATTCTGTTGTGAAGACACAATCGCCTGTGTTTGTGTTTGTCCTGAGGTTAAACATTAATTATTTTCGAAGACAATGAATGGATAACAGATAACCGATTCTATTTCATGGAAAGTCAAAGTATACGATTGTAAACATCGGTAAACAGTGTGCCAGAACTGTTGCCGTCTACCATACAAGGGGGCGGGAAGTAGCTCAGTGGTAAAGCGCTCGCTTAATGCACGGTCGGTCTAAGATCGATCCCCGTCGGTGGGCCCATTGGGCTACTTCTCGTTCCAGCCGATGCACCACGACTGGTACACCAAAGGCCGTAGTATGCGCTATCCTGTCTATGGGATGGTGCATATAAAAGATCCATTGCTGCTAATCGAAAAGAGTAGCCCATGAAATGGTGATAGCGGGTTTCCTCCCTCAATATCTGTGTGATCCTTAAACATATGTCATATAACCGTAAATAAAATGTGTTGAGTGCGTCGTTAAATAAAACGTTTCCTTCCTTCTACCATACAAATTAAGACAGGGGACCTATTATAGAGTAACAAATTAAATTTAGAAATAAAATGAGTCAAGCCATGGTAACTAAAGTTTATGTTTTGTTTTAACTAATTAAAAATCCCATCTCCAGGAATACTAGATTGTCTTACATGAACATACAATCTCTGTAAAATTGTTTTAAAAGAAATACAACCAGAGGCGGATCTAGGTGGCCCCAGGGGCTCGCCCCCTAAATTTTGCGACAGTTATAATTTTATTATATATTAATTTTTTATTTTTTTTTACGATCCCTTCCAAACCTCCCCCAAAGATCCATTGGCATTCCGCCTCATGTCATTGCCCCCCCCCCCCACTCCCCAAATGGATTTTCTGGATCCGCCACTGAAAACACCAGAAGTATGTTTCAAAATTTGCCTTCAAATTTACTTCTATTACGTCTCAGTCGGTTGAGTACAAACCTGAGGTGCTTGTGTCGCAGAATCGAACCACCTAGGTGGATCCATTCAGCTAACTGGGTTTTTCTCTCCTTACAACCAGTGCACGACAACTGGACAAAGACCGTGGTATGAGCTTTCCTGTATGTGCGAAAGTGCGTATAAAATCTCTTGCTGTATTAGGAAATATGTAGCGGGTTGATGACTATATGTCAGAATTACCAAACGGTTGACATCCAATAGCCGATGATAAATTAATCAATGTGCTCCATTGGTGTCGTTAAATAAATAAAAAACCCTTTAAACTTTTATTTCTATTATGTGTGCAAATTTCGTTCTACTGATCTTCGAATTTAAAAATAAAATATACAATATAAACTGTTTAACTCGACTAAAATAAACTCTGGTACGTTTGACATGACTCATTCAACAGTACATACATACTAAACTAGGTATAGATAAAAGGGACAGAAATCAAAGATTCGCTTTTGTATTTTAATGTATCCATAATATTTCCCAGATTTCAGAAATCACTTAATGTTTTAAAATAAAACCGGAAACCAAATCATCTTTATGATAGTGAGTTTTATTTTCATGTTGATGACAAACAATATTCTTTCTACTCCAGCATTTCGCATGCTACAAATCGCGGATGGCAAGTATGTTCGATATATCCCCTGGCTCCTTTTCAAACAGTCTCGTAAACGAGCGTGACCTATTTAAACAAATACAACCACTAACACAATTTAAAATCACATTTCTACACATGACCGAGTTAAAGGGAAGTTTAACACGTCCGTGACCGGTACTATGATATAATTGGTATTTCGCCTGTAGATTCCTTCTCCCCAGAGCGATATATCCTACCTTGTCACTGCCAATAGTAGTTTATATCTGACCCAATCGAAAGTGGACTATGTGTTTTTCCCCATTAATATGAGCTGTTATGGACTTTTGACTGGGCACTCTACACAAATACACCATTAGTTCAATATCCGGAAGTGAACTTCCGATGCTCTAATACGAAACACTCACTTTGCACTCTACAAAATGTATTCATAACCGAATACCAGCATACCACCTTCCGGATAACTACAGGCATAAATGCCCATTAATGGGGAACAACGCGTGAACAGATATTATGTTCTGTTCGCTTCATTTGACATGATAGTCGAACCCGTATATTCCACCAAATCAAATGACTTAATTAATACATCTTTTGCTATAGGTTACTGAGTCGAGATTTAGCTCAGTGCTAGAACACTCGTCTCAGGTGCGATGGGTCTTCGACAGACGTATCCCCGCCCTATTCCAATCAGGTTCTCACGACTAGTGCCTCAAAGGTCCTGGTATGCACTGCCCTGCCATATACATATAACATATTATATCTGGTTGCTTTTTCGATAGGTGTTATATATGTCGCGGCAGCGGATTTAGCCTCTCTCTCTCTCTCTCTCTCTCTCTCTCTCTCTCTCTCTCTCTCTCTCTCTCTCTCTCTCTCTCTCTCTCTCTCTCTCTCTCCCTGGATCAAATATCGAATTAAAATATGTTAAATAACAAATAACACTAGTTTAAAGTAACATACAATGCTCTCAGGTCAGGTTACAGGGCTTAACGTGTATATTCAGAGGAAGCTGTTGTAGCGCATGCCTATTATGGGTGCAGGTGTCGAGCCATGCCGGCTCCTCCTTCCAGAACAGGAAAGGGTTTGGATGAAGGGACCGCTTTAGTTGGAAAGTGCAAGAGAGAAGCGGGCTGGGGAGGGCGGGGGCATTTGTCGTGCTATTGAATTTTGAATGTCCGTGAGGATTAAGTCCAAAATATAAACAAATTGGGCTGTTTTCATGAGGTAATTTGGTGTATAATTTAAAATGATTCATCGAAAATAAATAGAGCTATTTGAGTAAATTGTAACTTAGGTTGCCGAATTTTAGTCCCTTACTTAGAGGTGTCTGTTATTCAAGGTGTTCTTTGTACAATGTTTCACTCGACAACATTTCTGATTTTGTAAAAACAAATTGTTTAGTCAGCTGGCAAGATTATTATCAAAGTCAAAATAAAATAACTGTAATGCTGATTTAAAGGGTGTATTCTGAGTTTACAGACATCTACTCAGTGGTTAAGCCATCCGTCATTAAACATAACAAACTTTAACTGTTTTCTGGATATCGGACTGTTTTGTAGTATCTCGATATCGATTTTGTGTAAAGTAATTTTGTACGAGTTTATTATTTCTTCCAGTTGCCAGATGTAATTTGAAATAATTTACCTAAAGGACATTCCAAATGGGTTTTCTTTTACCTTAAGATTGTTTTTTGTATAGCATGAGATAGAAGCAGAATGTTTATTTCTTTTGTTGAAATGTGTGTGTGTGTCAGTGTGTGTGCGTGGGTGTGTGTGTGTGTGTGTGTGTATGTGTGTCTCTGTGTGTGCATGTGTTTCTGTGTGTGTGTGTGTATATGTGTGTGTATGTGTGTGTGTGTACGAGTCTGTATATATGCGCGCGTGTGTGTGTGTATCTGTGTGTGTTTGTGTGTGTATGAGTGTGTATATATGCGTGTGTGTGCGTGTGTGCGTGTGTGTGTGTGTGTGTGTGTGTGCAAACAAAGGTATTGCTAATGCAGAAATTCCAGGATAGTTCCTTCAAAATATCTTAACGATCCTATGTCAAACATAATAATGTAATACATAACTACAAATTAATCGATCTTACAAATAAAAGTGAAGTTTGTTTTATTTAACGACGCCACTACAGTACATTGATTTTTTATCTTATCATCGGCTATTGGACGTTAAACATATGATCATTCTGACACTGTTTTTTAAAGGAAACCCGCTGTCGCCACACAGGCTACTCTTTTACGACAGGCAGCAAGGGATCTTTTATTTGCACTTCCCACAGGCAGGATAACACAAACCATGGCCTTTGTTGAACCAGTTATGGATCACTGGTCGGTGCAAGTGGTTTACACCTACCCATTGAGCATTGCGGAGCACTCACTCAGGGTTTGGAGTCGGTATCTGGATTAAAAATTCCATGCCTCGACTGGGATCCGAACCCAGTACCTACTAGCCTGTAGACTGATGGCCTAACTACGACGCCACCGAGGCCGGTTATCTCAGGAATAATCTTTTCATAATTAATTTGTGGCTAAATACAGCATTGTCGCCATCTTCGTTTCTTTGTCAGTTGTCTGCAAATCATTATGGAAAAACAAAACTGAGTGTGTTGAATGTTAATTCACGTGACACATTCTCAAGATCCCCAAAGTTAATTTGTGTGATACACTCTCAAGATCCCCTCCCTCCCCCCACAAAAAATCACCAAAAAAGAAACAAAAAACAAATAAAAAAAACAAACAACAAACAAACACCCCCCCCCCCAAAAAAAAAAAAAAAAAAAAAAAAAAAAACCCAACCTTTTTATGCTACTAAATGAAATTATTTGGTTGTAATTTGTTATAGCAAATAGCTGAAAGTATAAACTTTATGTTTCAAGGCAATTATTATTTTTTTGTTTTGTGTGAGAACCGCCATTATTGCAAGTTTGACATAACACATTTAAAGTGACATCAAACAGATATCCTCTCCTTTACATATTTGTTAACTGACGGGCTGTACTGAACAGTGTGTTCTGTCATCTGCCCGTTATTGTCTATTATTCAAGGTGCCTTTTGTCAAATGCTGTACTGAACAACACTTATGGCAAAAACATTAGCAAAGCAAAAGTGACACTCAAAACAACTGCAATCCTGATTTAAATGTTATCAGGAGTACTGCCAAGCGAAAATGGACAAATTAATGATCTATGACGTTGTTATGTTAATCACTTATTGATCTAAACATTATATCGGTAGTGAAAACGATTAAAAAATCATGACAGTTTACTGCGGTCGTAGGCGCTGGATTCACATTACCAATTAATAAGTTATATGTATGATTACAAAGAATATTTGCTCCACTTTACGGTCACTGGTATTTATAAAGAATAGGATAACGCTATGATAGTGCGAATGGATGAATGAAAAAGTAAAGTAAAGTTTGTTTTATTTAACGACGCCGCTAGAGCACATTGATTTTTTATCTTATCATCGGCTATTGGACGTCAAACATATGGTCATTCTGACACTGTTTTTAGAGGAAACCCGCTGTCGCCACATAGGCTACTCTTTTTACGACAGGCAGCAAGGGATCTTTTATTTGCGCTTCCCACAGGCAGGATAGCACAAACCATGGCCTTTGTTGAACCAGTTATGGATCACTGGTCGGTGCAAGTGGTTTACACCTACCCATTGAGCCTTGCGGAGCACTCACTCAGGGTTTGGAGTCGGTATCTCGATTAAAACTCCCATGCCTCGACTGGGATCCGAAGCCAGTACCTACCAGCCTGTAGACCGATGGCCTGCCACGACACCACCGAGGCCGGTATGGATGAATGAATGAAAGAGTGAGTGAGTGAATGAATGAGTGAGTAAAGGAAGAAAGGAAGGAAGAAAGGAAGAAGGAATGAAGGAATGGATGAATGAATGAATGCATCTTTAACGACACCCCAGCACAAAAATACACATCGGCTATTAAGCGTCACTGTTAGTGAGTGAAAACTAAAGTTTACGCTAGAGTAAACAGTTTGACACCACTGAAGCACATTGATTTATAAATAATCGGCTATTGGATGTCAAACATTTGGTAATTATGTCATAGTCTTAGAGAGGAAACCAATAAGGTTACTTTTATATGCACCATCACAGAGACAAGATAGCATATACCACGGCCTTTAATACACCATTTGTGGTGCACTGGCTGAAACGAAACATAGCCCACTCGATGGGATCGATCCTCGACCGACCGCACATAGGAGAGCGCTCTACCACTACGTCCCACCCCGAGAGGTTTACGCAGTCAACATCAACTTCATCAACATCAACATAACCGTCATCATCAATATCATCATCAACATCACCATCATCACAATCACCATCATCATCATCAACAGCAACATCAACATCATCAACATAATCACCATCATCACCATCATCAACATCATAATCATCAACATCATCATCATCATCATAAACATCAAAATCATCATCATCAACATAATCACCATCATCAACATCGTCATCAACATCACCATCATCAACATCATCATCATCAACATCAACATCATCAACAACATAATCACCATCATCACCATCATCATCAACATCGCCATCATCAACATCATCATCATCATAAACATCAACATGATCATCATCAACATAATCACCATAATCACCATAATCACCATCATCATCAACATCATAAACATCAACGCTGTAGACACATGACTGGACATTATGGAATCGGCAACCCTCCCCCCAAAACACACACACACACACACACACACACACACACACACGCATAAACGCACATACATACACACACGCATAAACACACATACACACACACACGCATACACACACATACACACACACACAGACGCATAAACACAAATACACACACACACGTATAAACACACATACACACACAAACACACATACACACACACGCATAAACACACATACACACACACACACGCATAAACACACACACACGCATAAACACATACACACACACACACATAAACACATATACACACACGCACGCATAAACATACGCACGCATAAACACACATACACACACACGCATAAACACACATACACACACGCACGCATAAAACACACATACACACGCATAAACACACATACACACACACGCATAAACACACTGTGACGGAACATGCTCATAATTTAGTTTTCGCCTGTGGTGATATTAATTGTTTAGAGGGCCGTGTGCAGTTTCTAATACATACCCAGCCCAGACGCGGAGGCCATGTGGCCAGTAGTTACGTAATACCTCCACGCGACCGGGGTATCTCTAGCGAATGGCGACAGCCAGTCTGGCGATCTAAGAAAATATACCGACTCTGGGAGAGGTGGAAATATCAGATGATAGGTGAGGTACCGCGTTGTGCCCCCAGGCGATATTCGCTGTCTCTGAGAGTTTTGAATAAATAGCTAGGATTTTAGATATAACAGGGAGAAACAAAAGGAAGGCTCCAGGGGATCGCTGTCCGTCCGGACTGGTAAATAATTTTATTTCTGCTCTGTGTTTAACCTTGATGTGATTGATGTGACTTTAAATATTTTAATACTGTATTATACCAATATTATTTAGACGGTGCTGCCGGTCATCTGACGCAGTATAGGCCTACTGTAGGCTCACCGTTCTGATATATATATATATAAAGCTTATCCAGTCATCCTAGAGGACATAGGTAAACTGTAGGTTATTGTCTTTATTGTGATAGGTACCAGTATTAAGTCTGTATTACAAGGTTATTGAATGAGTAGTTAGGGTTAATTAAAAATTAACCAGTTAGGAATAGAGTTGTAATTCCTTTCTTTATTAAGTTCTCCTGGAAGCGTTTCTCAATTATCACACGTTATTGAACGAGTAATAAGGGTTAATTAAACAATTAACCAGTTAGGAATAGAGTTGTAATTCCTTTATTAATTAAGTTCCCCTGGAAGCGTTTCTCCATTATCACACGTGTGTGTTTTAGCGTTTCTCAATTATCACACGTGTGGGTGTTGTGTCACGATGAAGTGATTAGCATATTGTGTGAACTAGACACCTAGAGATTAACTAATTAAGTGATCAGTTCTGGGTTGTTATTATTTGTTGTTGTTAATTAACTACTGCGGCAGTACATTTGTCAGCGTAGGTTAATACAGATTCCAAAGTGTATTGTGTTTTTGTTGTGTTTTCTAGTGAACTAATCGTGCTATATTACATATACTTTATATAAGATCGTATCTCTGATCATACCTAGACGAGCCACACAGCGGGTATAACTGCCTGTTACAGAGAGATCTAATAGATATACAGTTAGGAGAGATATTTGGACAATCGTGTTTCATTCAGTTACGGGTATTATAGGATCCCCGTGACACACACATACACACACACGCATAAACACACATACACACACACACGCATAAACACACATACACACACGCATAAACACACATACATACACACACACACGCACGCATAAACACACATACATACACACACGCACGCATAAACACACATACACACACGCACACATAAACACACATACACACACGCACGCATAAACACACATACACGCACGCACGCACGCATAAACACACATACACAAAAAGAAGAAGAACTTTTTTAAATAACAGAACAAAACAAAACAACAACAAAAACAACAATAAACAAACAACCAAACACAAACACAAACGAAAAGAACCCACAACAACCATGCAGTGTAATTATGGATGATCCATATATACTAAAGTACTAGAGATTAGCATTTGTAAATAAGTACCAGGCTACTAAAATTCCTACAAAAAGCAAACCTACATAGGGTTATTCCGTATCATTCGTTTCAAGCTGTAACTGACCACTATTTACTATAAGTGGACCATGTTATTATGTGATATTCAAACCGCATTCCTAACGCTAGGTCAACATGACGTATATATAAATCACTATAACATTCACGTATAACATAATATATTAAATTAATATTACTTAAAAAAAAGCTTAAAGTTTTTTTTGTTGTTTAACGAAACCACTGGAGCACATTCATTAATTAATCATCGGCTATTAGATGTCAAACGTGATAATTTTGACAGTCCTAGAGAGGAAACCCGCTTCCATTGTGTCAACAAATATCCAAATAAAAATATATATGAGTTTGCAACAACAGCTTTCGTACTGAAGTCAACACTAAATAGATAACAGAATCCAAACCATTTCGCCAAAGACTCCAGAATCGATTTCAACGACCGAGTAGAGCCTTTAAGCCAAGAAGACTTATTTCCCTTCTTTCACAAAAGTAGTTAACCACTGAAGCTTTACGGCGACAAGAGTTATTCCCCTTCACTTGTCGTAATCTGTGCCACAAGGATTAGTTCGTTCGATAATTAATGATTAACTATAGAAGATTTAAATAAAAAAAATAAAAAATTCAATACAAACACGAAACGAAATGTTCGCATCTTAACCTTTGAATGCTTATATTGATGTTGATCATCGATATACCATTGTATGAAACCCGGAAGCCGATATTTTGTTTTTCGTGTTGGGGTGTCTTTTCATATTAATTCATGCATTAATTCATTCGATGATAGCTCGAGTCACCTACAGCCTTCCTCTTATTGCTATTTACATTGAAGAAACCTGACGTCCCCGTGCGTCACCACAAGAAAGTACAGCGCAAGTTTGTTTGACGTTGGTACTGGTTAACAACATGTAAGTTTAACGTCATGACTGGACTCGAGAATAATCAAACTAAAGCTCTGTGCCATCAGATTTACGAAACGTTTTGTATTTTAGACACAGTAGCTTGCGACCATTTCGTTGTTGATTGCCAAAGCATTAGATATAGAGTTTCCTCTAGCCTTCCCCTACACATCAATAAGCCTACCAATAAGGGGAAGGCTGGTAGTGACTTGGGATAATTCGGTGGTAGAGTGCTCGCCTGAAGTCCGATAGGTTGTAGCTCCTGGATTGATCCCTCTTGATGGACCCTCCCCCCACCCACCCCCACATCTCAAAGTCCCCGGATTGGCCGTGTTATGTAGTATCCTGTCCTAGTGAGATATAACCGTAAATTAAATGTGTTGAGTTCGTCTTCAAATAAAACAGCCAGTTGGGCTATTTCTCGTTCAGCCACGATACCACGACTGGTATATCAAAGGACGTGGTATGTGCTATCCTGTCGGGGGCATGGTGCTCATAAAAGATCCCTTGCTACTAATGGTAAAATGTAGCAGATTTCTTCTTTAAGACTATACGGCAAAGTTACAAGATGTTTGACATCTAGTAGACGATTATTAATAAATCAATGTGTTCTAGTGGTGTAGTTAAACACAATTAACTTTAATTTTAAATAAAACAGTTCCTTCTTTTCGAATGAGAGTGCAGCTTTAAATAGTCTGATTGTTCATGGATCCATCGAGTAGAAGTCGATCTTCACCGAGTAGAATTCGATCTTCGTAGAGTAGAAGTCGACCTTCACCGAGTAGAAGTCGATTTCAAAGAGTAGAAGTCGACCTTCACCGAATAGAAATCGAGCTTCACCGAGTAGAAATCGAGCTTCACCGAGCAGAAATTGATCATCGCCGAGTAGAAATCGATCTTCGCCGAGTAGAATTCGATCTTCGCCGAGCAGAATTCGAACTTCGCCAAGTAGAAGTCGACCTTCACCGAGTAGAAGTCGATCTTCGCCGAGTAGAAGTCGATGTTCGCCGAGTAGAAGTCGATCTTCACCGAGTAGAAGTCGATGTTCACCGAGTAGAATTCAATTTTCAACGAGCAGAAGTCGATCTTCGCCGAGTAGAATTCGATCTTCGCCGAGTAGAAGTCGATCTTCACCGAGTAGAATTCGGTCTTCGCCGAGCAGAATTCGATCTTCGCCGAGTAGAAGTCGACCTTCACCGAGTAGAATTCGATCTTCGCCGAGTAGAAGTCGACCTTCACCGAGTAGAATTCGATCTTCGCCGAGTAGAAGTCGACCTTCACCGAGTAGAATTCGATCTTCGCCAAATAGAATTTGATCTTCGCAGAGTAGAAGTCGATCTTCGCAGAGTAGAAGTCGATGTCCACCGAGTAGAAGTCGACCTTCACCGAGTAGAAATCTAGCTTCGCAGAGTAGAAGTTGACCTTCACCGAGTAGAAATCGATCTTCGCCGAGTAGAAGTCCATCTTCGCCGAGTAGAAGTCCATCTTCGCCGAGTAGAAGTCGATCTTCACTGAGTAGAATTCGATCTTCGCCGAGCAGAATTCGATCTTCGCCGAGTAGAAGTCGACCTTCACCGAGTAGAATTTGATCTTCGCCGAGTAGAAGTCGACCTTCACCGAGTAGAATTCGATCTTCGCCAAATAGAATTTGATCTTCGAAGAGTAGAAGTCGATCTTCGCAGAGTAGAAGTCGATGTCCACCAAGTAGAAGTCGACCTTCACCGAGTAGAAATCTAGCTTCGCCGAGTAGAAGTCGACCTTCACCGAGTAGAAATCGATCTTCGCCGAGTAGAAGTCCATCTTCGCCGAGTAGAAGTCCATCTTCGCCGAGTAGAATTTGATCTTCACCGAGCAGAATTCGATGTTCACCGAGTAGAAGTCGACCTTCACCGAGTAGAAGTCGATCTTCATCGAGAAGAATTCGATCTTCGCCGAGCAGAATTTGATCTTCGCCGAGTAGAAGTCGACCTTCACCGAGTAGAAGTCGATCTTCGCCGAGTAGAAGTCGATCTTCATCGAGAAGAATTCGATCTTCACCGAGTGGAAGTCGATGTTCACCGAGTAGAAATCGATCTTCACCAAGTAGAAATCGTTCTTCGCCGAGTTGAAGTCGATCTTCTCTGAGCAGAAGTCGATGTCCACTGAGTAGAAGTCGATCTTCACCTGGGAGAAGTCGATATTCACCGAATAGAAGTCGATCTTCATCAAGTAGAAATCGATAATGTAATGCATCGGTCTTCACACGACCATTCTAACCACATAACTATAGCTCACCCCATACGTCGAGTTAAGCAAAAGACATGGTAATTTCCGTTCTGCCATAAACGAGCGAGTACAATATGGGTCATTTACTGTGGTAAATAACTTGACGGCGCGTTGCAAATGGACTGGTCTTTTATTTGGCTGCAGGTATAGACCATCTAGCTCGAAGTATTTCTCACACAGAAATAATTTGAATACTTTGATTTGCTTCACCAAAGTCAGCATGTCTGAGAAAACCTGAGGTAGGATTATTATGCCTGCAAATTGTTCTTATTTTCAAAAGGTAAAATCCAGTTTCAACCACGAAAAAATGCAGTCTGTAGCCTCAACATGTTCAATGTTTTATAGTAGCGTGTATGGGATGCCGCTACCAAATTTATGTCATATGTCTATAATCGACTTGACCGTTGTTTGACACGCGGAAGCTTATGTGGATTTCTCTCTCACTGTGCTCTCTCTCTCTCTCTCTCTCTCTCTCTCTCTCTCTCTCTCTCTCTCTCTCTCTCTCTCTCTCTCTCTCGCTCCCCCTCCCCCTCTCTGTCTGTCTGTCTGTCTGTCTGTCTGTCTCTCTCTCTCTCTCTCTCTCTCTCTCTCTCTCTCTCTCTCTCTCTCTCTCTCTCCTCTCTCTCTCCTCTCTCCCTCTCTCTCTCTCTCTCTGTCTCTGTCTCTGTCTCTCTCTCTCTCTCTCTCTCTCTCTCTCTCTCTCTCTCTCTCTCTCTCTCTCTCTCTCTCTCTCTCTCTCTCCCTCCCCCTCTCTCTCTGTTTCTGTCTGTCTCTCTCTCTCTCTCTCTCTCTCTCTCTCGCTCTCCCCCCCCCCCCTCTCTCTCGGCTACAGTTTACCATTATTAACAAAGGAAATGTTGTATGCACCATCCCACAAACAGGATATCATTTACCACTGCCTTTGAAATACCAGTCGTGGTGCACTGGCTGGGACGAAAAATAGCGCAATTGGTCCACCGACGGGAATGGATGCCAGACGAACCGCCCATCAGGAGAACATGTTACCATTGGGCTACGTCCTGCACCGGATTCTACAAGGAAGACACGCCAGGCCAACGTCCCTAGGTCAGAGTATGTATTGACTTATCTGCGAGACATAACACTATTTAAGGAAGGGGTACTGCTGGTAGATCAATGACCACTAGACAGTCTACGTTGCAGTTCTCTAATGATGTGCAAGGCGATAATCTTGTATACCGTAATGACCACGAAAACACCGCTGATTTGATTAAAGCAATACGGGCTGATATACAAGGTTTAAACAAAACAAAAATGATATTATTCGGGATGAACTTAAAGAAGATTTTGAACAACTGAGAGCAGAAAATCATGAACTTAAACAGTTATTAAAGTTAGAGGTTATGGTACATAGTCACGAGTAGGAGAAGTAGGAGAAGTAATGTAATTATACATGGGTTAGACAGCTCTGCCAATGAGACATGGGAGGACACAGGGTATCTTGTTAGAATGTTTTTACAGACTGAACTTGGAATGGAAAACGTTGAATCCTCATCTATCGAGAGAGCACATCGTATTAAGTCTAAGAACAAAACAAAGCCATTTATTGTGAAATTCAGTTTTTATAAGGATTTTTTTTTAATTATTATTTAACGACGCACTCAACACATTTTAATTACGGTTATATGGCGTCAGACATATGGTTAAGGACCACACAGATATTGAGAGAGGAAACCCGCTGACCCCACCTCATGGGCTACTCTTTCCGATTAGCAGCAAGGGATCTTTTATATGCACCATCCCACCGACAGGATAGCACATACCACGGCCTTTGATATACCAGTCGTGGTGCACTGGCTGTGACGAGAAATAGCCCAATGGGCCCACCGACAGGGATGGATCCCAGACCGACCGCGCGTCGAGCGAGCGCTGTACCACTGAGCTACGTCCCGCCCCCCGTTTTATAAGGATAAAGTCAGAGTAATTCAGGCAGCTAAATATGAACTTAAAGAAAATGATAAATATAGGATGATGAATGATTACACTGCAAAAGTAAGGAGAGGAGAGAGAGAGAGAGAGACTTATTCCATTTGTGAGAGAGAGCGAGAGAGAGAGAGAGAGAAGAGAGAGAGAGAGAGAGAGAGAGAGAGAGAGAGAGAGAGGTGGCAGGACTTATTCCATTTATGGTGCAAGCACGAAAATTAAATAAAACTTCGTACCTGTAATATGATAAATGTATTATCGGCAACAAGATTTATGTTCACAGTGATGATGGAATACAGCAGATTGGAACAAGACGCAGCAACAATGCAGCCCATAGTGAGAATAACAAGAAAGCATGGACCAGGGATGCGAACTTACCACAAGGACTAGCCTCAACACAGACACTTAACATTGATACCAGTGAGTAACTTGAAGCTACTACAGTCAGTTAGGGAGCTGGCCGTGACCAGGTGTACTACAAAGGCAATTAGAAAGAGTACAATCGAATACCAGTTGGAATTTTTGTACTTGGAATGTACAGGACGTATATGCCAAACTTGGTCAGGGTGACTTTCTACAGGTCTGTCAATAGTTTGAAATAATAAATTTGGTAGAAACTAAACAATATGATTGTTTTAAACTTGAAACTATTATGTTATTATGTACCTGCCAAAAGACAAGCTGCTTATGGGAGGTACTCTGGAGGTGTTGCAGTGTTTATTAAACATGAATTGGTTAAATAGTTTTCGGATGCATGACGAATGGGATAACTGTGTATTTTTTTGTGTCTGTCCCCCATCTGTAAACAATACATTTTTTATTCTAGGATGTGTATATATTTAGCCAGAACGTTCTCTTATGTATGAGAGTAAAGATAGTAGTGGGATAGACGAACTTGAAGCAAAATGATCTTGTATTAGAACAGAAAATGACTTTGACATTGACATAATGTTAAAAGGGGACTTTAATGTTCGTATTGGTTTAAATAAAGATTATATTGTGGAACATGAAGATGAGATAGACCTGTTAAATCTTGGAAAGATGTATATAATAGAAACATTTTGTGAACCTATATTTTTACAAGATTTAACTGTTAATAAGTTTGGTTTAACTCTACTAGAAATGTGTAAGGTGTATGGGATTTATGTTGTAAATGGTAGGAAACCTGGAGATAAACATGGTTCATTTACATGTATTAGCAATAACGGAACAAGTCTGGTTGATTGTTTTATTGTTTCTTCATCTATATTTAATTTAGTAAATGATATGACAGTACATTCTAGAACTGAGTCAGATCACATCCCAGTTTCCTGTGTTTTAGCATTTACCGAAACTGACCATAATAAGTGTATTGTTCCAGAAGTGGTAGTTATGGAACCAGTAGTTAGATATAAGTGGTCTGACGATAGTTTTAAAACAGTTCAATAAATGCTTCACTCGGATAGGGCACAGGTTGTCTTTGATTCATTTGATCACTTAGTGCATATAGATGTAAATAGTGCCTCTGATTCATTAAATGATTTATTGTGTTTTGCAGGAGACCATATGAAGTGTAGATCTTCCATTATTATAAAGGAACATAATTTAGGACAGCCTGTTTGGTTTGATAGAGATTGTTGTGAAGCTAAACAAAATAAATATCGCTTATTAAATATGCTCAGGAAGTGACCTGTTAAATCAAATGTGACGGCTTACAATAATGTTAAGATTTTTTTTTTCGAAAATTATGTCACGATAAGGAAATGTTGTACAACCAAAGTATTATTAATGATACTGATTCTGCTGTTGAAGAAAAGGATGGTCAAACATTCTGGGAAAAGGTAAAATCGCTATTATTTTGCAAAAGTAGCCAATCGAGCATATCTCTAGAGAAGTGGCATTCATATTTTAAAACCTTGCTTAATCCTAGTGTTTGTCATGGTTCATCTTTTGATGATGAGGTAAATGATTTTATTATTAAACATGATCCTGTTGATTGTGTTGACTGCATTACATTTATTTCTACCTTTGATGCTATCAATGATGAAGAAATAAGAAGTGCTATAAAATCACTTAAGTTAGGTAAAAGCCCAGGTGTGGATGGTGTTCTGTCAGAGTTTTTTAAGAATGCATTATTTATTATACCATATCTAAAGGTGTTATTTAATTCTGTTGTAAATAGTGGTACATTCCCAGATTCTTGGAATGTGGGCTTAATTATTCCATTGTTTAAGAAAGGAGATATTACAGATCCAAATAATTTTAGAGGTATTTCGTTATTAAATAGTATTGGAAAATTATTTACTTCTATTTCAGAAATGATTACTCCACAATAGATCATATATTTACACTTCAGGCATTGTGTCAAAATATCTTAGAAAGCCTAGACATAGATTTTGTGTTGCTTTTATTGACCTTCGCAAAGCTTTTGACTTGGTAGATAGGACAAAGTTACTGTATGTGTTGCATATGAGGAGTATTCAAGGTAAAATGTTTAACATTTTAAAAGACATTTATGAAAAAGTAAAGGCTTGTGTTAGAGTAAAGAATGTTAGGACATATCCCTTTAACACATCTTGTGGTGTCCGTCAAGGGTGTATGTTAAGCCCAGTTTTGTTTATAATTTTTATTAATGAATTTATAAATGAGATGATATTAATGATATACTAATGCTTTTCTTTGCTGATGATGGTGTACTTATTGATGATACAGTAATAGGTTTGCAAAACAGCTTGATGTATTAAATAAGATTTTATGTAAAATGGGGATTAGAAGTTAATGTTGATAAATCTAATATAATTGTATTTAGAAATGGTGGGTACTTAAGACGTAACGAAAAGTGGTTTTATAAGTGCATCCAATTAACCACTGTGTCATATTATAAGTATCTTGGTTTAACATTCTCATTTAGTTTAAAATGGTCTAAGGCTTGCGAGACTTTATCTATTCAAGCGAGAAAAGCCTGTTTTCCTATTTTTACTTTATTCAAGAAATACCCTATATTATCATATAGTATTGTCCAGAATATATTTGATATTAAATAGCTCCTATTTTATTATATGGCTCTGAAATATGGGGATTTACTTACCGAGAATCTATTGAAAAAGTACAAAGTAATTTTAAAAAAAAGGTTTTATGAGTTTCAAAGAGAGTATCATCAAATGCTGTACTTGGGGAAATAGGTAGAGATCATTTGTGTGTGAAATACTTTAGCCGCTGTATAAAATATTAGTGTAAATTGTTATATATGGATTCATCCAGATATCCCAAAGCTTGTTATGATATATTGAAATGTCATGAAGAAACTGGTACAATTAATTAGGTATCACATGTAAGAACACTGCTGTTTCAAACAGGGTTTTCTTATGTTTGGATTGCTCAAGAATGTGGCAGTATCAAGTTATTTATGTCCAGCTTTGTACAGAGATGTAAAGACATTCATTTTCAACACTGGCATGATAAAATTAACTCTTCTCATTTTTTAAAGGCATATTTGTCACAATACAAAGATCTCTTTAGAATATTTTCTAAATTTAGGTGTTTGTCACATAAATTAAAAGTACAGAAAACCAGATATAATCCAGTAATAGAAAGAAATGAAACTATCTGTTTAAAGTGTAATCTTAATCAAGTGGAAGATGAATATCATTTTCTTTTTGTATGTCCATATTATGCTTTGAGCAGGAAATATTTCATATCAGAATACTTTATAGTCAATCCTTCAAGAGAAAAAATTAATATATTGATTTCTACCCAAAATATAAAGTATATTAAAGGAATAGCCTTGTTTTTAAAAAGAAATCTGTCCGTTTAAATTGATTATACATGTGTTGTAATTTGTACACGCGTAGCGCACAATTAATTAATTTGTTTTTAAAAGTAGTTATTTTGGTCATGTGGCCTCAATAACTGAATAAATATCTTGTCTTGTCTTGTCAATTTAAGTTTGACAATACTGCAGCTTTAACTAAATTTACGTTTCCTTTACAGGCACAGTAGAAATTATTTGTTCTGAACCTCTAATAGGAAGGAAATGGGCCCATTGGGCTATTTCTCGATCCAGCCAGTGCACCACGACTGGTACATCAAAGGCCGTGGTATATGCTATCCTGTCTATGGGATGGTGCATATAAAAGATCCCTTGCTGCCAGTCAAAGAGTAGCCCATGAAGTGGCGATAGCGGGTTTCCTCCTTCAATATCTGTGTGGTCCTTAACCATATGTCTGACGCCATATAACCGTAAATAAAATGTGTTGAGTGCGTCGTTAAATAAAACATTTCCTTCCGGTTTGTTGAAGTGTTGAAAGTAACATTTTGTTTTGTTTTAACGACACCACTATCGCACATTGATTTATTAATCACAGGCTATTAGATGTCTAGCTCGAGTGTCCTTTAGCGTTATTCTATTATATTTGAAAATAACGCTAAAGGACTCTTGAGCTATTGGAAATCCAAAAATGGTAAAACCAAATTGTATTTGCAGCAAGGGATCTTTTATATGCACTTTCCCACAGACAGAACCATACATACTACTACCTTTGATATGCCAGTCACGGGGAACTGGTTACGACGGGGGTTGGGTGGGGTGTGTGGGCAGTCAAAGAATGGGCCCAATGAGATGGTTCGGTTGTACGACTCTTAAGCACCTCAGTCGAACACTCTACCTACTGAGCTAGACACCGCCCTCGTGGAACTGTTGGCGTCTTCTGACTGACAGCATACAATGATTCCAAACATCTTAATTTGAATTCTCGAGTGATTGCCGTCAACCATCATCATGGCAGACACGAGCGTAAATGTGTTTTACACGTGCTGAACTAGACGGCTTCCGAAGCGTGATGCTTAATGACGCCGCGGCTTTTAGCCTCTGTATTCACACCTTTCTATCGATTCAGTGCGGATAGTATTCCGTCCTCACCCGTCTGCGAATCAGGAGTTGTGTTCTCATAATAACGACCAGCTTGCAATGGTATCTTGGGGAATTAAAATAAAATGAATGTGATTAAAAAAGTCGTCTACACCCAGTGCCTCAAGATATGAACGTTAAACTCCAAGTCACTACTGAGCTGTCAAAAAGAGAAAAGAACCAGGGCCGTAGCCAGCGGGCTGGGGTGGGCAAGGGGAGCAACAGAAAAAAAATATCCTGAAAAAAATATACAAACTTAAAGAACATTCTCTTCTTAAGCGTTTAAGGTGTTTTAGACTATTAATTACTCAGGTGCCCCCCCCCCCCCCCCCCAAACATGAAGATGAAGCACAATGCATAACATGCATTATAATTTCCATGGGTGTGTAGCTGTGTGGTACATTTTACATGTTAAATAGCTTATTGACAGAACAATACTCGTTGTCTTTATGTGTACCATTTTGTGCTTTTCAAAAAACCATGTTTGTTATTAAAGGGGCATTCCTGAATTTGATGCAATTTTAAGATGTTATCGACTAACAGAGGCTTTTTAACGATTGTAATTACAAATATATTTTTCTGCATAAAATATTAGTGGCTGTATATTAAACGTGTTTCTGATCGTTCTTATAAGTGTACTAGGTTATATTTCATTTTATTTCCTAAAATATATTTTATAAATATATTTACGAAATTATTTGAAGACAAAATCCAGTTTGGGCTTCTTACAAATATCAAGAGAACCAGAAACACATTAAATATACAGACACTTATATTCTAAACTGGAAAATATATTTAATATGTAAGTTTAATCGTAGAAATATTTATTAGTCGGAAACTTCTTACAATGCAGCAAACTCAGGAATGTCCCTTTAAGAAAATCGTAATACAGTCGACAGCGTATATAAAACATAATATGGTATAGTATAATATAGTATTATGGTACGCTTAATACCAGTTTGAATGAAATATTTGGTCACATAAGTATGGTCTGATTTCACTCCTAATTACGTTTATATTTTATACTAAAAGGGTGGGGCAACTGTGTATTAAGTGCGGTCCGCCTTTTGAGTGTTATGTTACATCAAGTTTTTTTTTACCAGAACTTGAGTTTATAAAGACAAGTTGTATTTGTCTCTGTATTAGTTAATGTTTTAATCTGCACTGACGGTCGCCTTCTTTGTACTTAGCCGATTCAGCATTCCGCCAGGATATTGTTGCGTTCATGACTAGTCGACAAGCGAACACACGTGATAAATATTGAAGGATTCCATAAATACAATCGTACTGGATACCACCATCTTTGTTACGTAACACAGAAATGGCTATGTAGGCGGCGGCCGTGTATAAAGCCTCGGTTAATGAAGGCTACACGGCGATCATATTTTTGGTGAACAGCCACGTGTAAGGACATCACACCCCATCCAAACTTCCCCGTGCATAGTAAAATATAATTTTAATTATATCGATCATCTAGAAAAGTACGTTCTTTGATCAGGGTCTGTTTTCAAAGTACACAAGTTGGTTAATTAAGAAACTTGAGGAAAAACAGTGAACAGCCACTCTCCCTCGATACTCTTCCAAATGTTTCAGTCACCCTGTCAGCTTCAGAAATATATTTTATAGTATCGAGCTTAGAATCGGGTTTTGGTCCACCCACTGTGACACAAGGGAAATTAAATGCTGACTGCACCAATGGGATAAACAAATGCACATTCAAATCAGAATCTCATGTATACGTCAATGACTCGAGGCATCCAGACGTTCTTTTAGTTCTCCGTATTGAAAATAGCTTCTAATATGACGCACTCTGTTTTAGGAAACTGTGCTTTCATGTACTATAATTGCGCAGCATGGCATATTGATTAATGTTTGGTTGTTGTTGTTGTTGTTTTAATATCTACTATTGGCTATTTTTCAAAACTGGTATATCAAAGCCCGTAGTATGTGCCATCCTGTCTGTGTGATGGTGCATATAAAAGATCCTTTCCTACTAATGGACAAATGTAGCGGGTTTCCTCTCCAATAGTATATCTCAAAATTATCTAAGATTTGACATCCAATAGCCGATGAATAATAATAAAGTTGCTCTAGTGGTGTCGTTAAAAAAACTTTAACTTTGACGCCTCTGATATGACGTGTTTTGTTTTTGAAAACTGCACTCGCATGTTCTCTATAATTGCGTAGCATAGCATATCGCTTAATGTGTTTGTATATCACTATATTATGTTTGAAGTGCCAAGTTATGCTGCTTATCAGCAGTGTCCTCTAACGCTAAAATTATATGGATTGTGACAAACAATCAAGGCGAGATATGACTCAATAGTAGAGCGGTCGCTTGAGATGAGATGTATCATTCCCCCACCACCACCCCACCCCCACCTTAAGACACACACACACACACACACACACACACAACGATTCAAAGGTTGTGGTATTTTCGGATGAGAAAATACATATGAAAGATACCTTGCTTCAGTACTAACGTATGTGGTAACAGTGTATTTTCTATCATTATCTAGACCAATTATTGAAATAATCATATATTAGACGCTATAGTGTCGTAAATTCACGTGTGTTAAGGTTCACGTGTTAGAAGAGGCCAATAGAAAGGCGACCGCCTAATGCGCAGTCGGTCTAGGATCGATACCCGTCGGAGGGCCCATTGTGCTTTTTCTCTTATCAGCCAGTACACCACGACTGGTATATCAAAGAATGTGAGATGGTGCATATGCAATATCACTTGTTACTTATTACAACGTGTGGTGGGTTTCCTCTCTAAGTCTGTATGTTAAAATTACCAATATTTGGCATCCAATAGCCGATGATTAATAAACGGTGTCGTTGAACAAAACAAACTTTAACTTTAGCAGACAATTATTAAAAGTATTTTTTCTTTCGTCATAGACACTACGACGTGACTAATAAATCAACGTACACGTAATAACAAGTCCGATTTGTGTTTATCCCTTTTGTTCTCTCATTGGTTAGAATACAACAAATATGTTTACGATTTTATGATGTCGGACTTATGGTACAGAAATACCTGGAGAAGAAACCGGCTATCATCACTCCGTGGGCTTTTCGATTAGCAGCAATGAATCGTATTATATGCACGATCCCAAACAGGATATGTGCTGTGTTACAGTTATTAGTTGTGGGGTACAGGCTGGAATGAGAAATGGGTACACGGACGCGGATCGCTCTCAGGCGAGCGCCTTACCACTGGACTATGTTAGCTGGGAAGAACTCCCAAACCAGCCCACACTGCCTGCGCTGGATTTATTTGCTTTAAAAAGTGACCGCCAACACGCGCAAGTCTAACGCTATTTCCGGTTGTTCAGAACGGCCGCCATCAGCACCTGGTCTTCCGCTGGTCTCATTCCGGATGTCCGTAGCTGTGACCAAATTACGTGTGTCCAGCACATTTCCGCAACTTCAAATGTGTTTATATACGTAGTAATGTCCAGCTACAGCTATTAGATGCGTTGTTAAATATCATTACGAATGTCTGCAGTATAAATGTATCTTGTTACTACTGATAACACAGCCTTAATTTAGTACGGCTGGGTGTCGGATGATTAATAATTGTGTAGTTCGAAAGGGGAAGAGGCAGGGGACGATCACGGCTCCTGTCTGACGTATCGTAGGATGGATTTCCGTCGGTAGGTCCGCAGTCTTTACGTCATTCCAACTAATATAATACCCCGTGAATTGAATATCAGAGTTCTTGGTATCAGCTATCTTATCTTTGTATATGTAAAATAGTGTTTGCTGCTATTAGGTAAAGATAGAAAACTGCAAGTAACGGGTTTTTATCAATTTTGTTTTTTACTAATAACCACATGTTAGATAAGAACTAATTTTGTTCTAAAATGCGCAAGTGTGTCGTTAATGAATGAATGAATGAATGAATGTTTAACGACACCCCAGCACAAAAAATACATCGGCTATTAGCTGTCAAACTATGGTAAAGCAAACAAATAAATTCAAGATTTAAATAAAAACACAGTGTAAAGAACTGTGCAAAAATACAAATATCACAGATAGATACTAACTTTTACTCAGAATTTCAATTTGTGCTGTATTGGCCATTCTCATATAGAATGTTACACCCCTGTAGCACGGTGAAGTTACAGTACACGCAGGGGATGTCGTTAATAATACCCCTTATCTTATCGGACAGCAGTGTGAGTTTTGAAATCTAAAGTGGGAGCATAATAACACAAATGTAATACGTTCACAGAATGTTTGGTTTTACAGCTCGTTATTTAATCCGTAATCATTAAGCGTCAATTAATCGCTACACCAATACTTTTCTAGAATGAATTAATGTTTTATTTAACATGTCATTGCCGACCCAGAATGAGATCACTTATTCCCTCCGGTGGACCTGTTCAGTTCCTTGCCTGTCTCAACCAGTGCCCCACGACTGGTATATCAAAGACCATGGAATGATATATCCGTCGTGGTGCACTGGCTGGAACGAGATTTTGAAGAAATATTTCAATTTTTTAGTGGGACGGAACGTAGCCCAGTGGTAAAGCGCTCGCCTGATGCGCGATCGGTCTAGAATCGATCCCTGTCAGTGAAAACATTGGGCTCTTTTTCGTTGCAGCCAGTGCACCACAACTGGTATATCAAAGGCCGTGGTATGTGCTATCCTGTCTGTGGGATGCTGCATATAACAGATCATGTCCTGGAGGACGGATCCGGTGAAAGTCGACACCTGCGCCTATGGCAGGCGTGTGCTACAACTGCTTGTTCTGAATGCGCACGTTAAAACATATGACCTGACCGGATTATAACACAGGGTAAATAAAAGAGCTGTGCGGACACACTCCCCCCCCCCCCCCCCCCCTAAAAAAAAAAAATAAAAAAAAATAAAGAAATAAGAAGTACCAACCATTACAGTTACGCATATATAAAATTTAGAGCAAAATAATATATCTCTCTTGTGAAAGATACCTTGTTGCTAAACGGAAACACTAAACCACTCTCTCAACATCTGTGTGGTTCTTAACCATATATCCGACGCCAAATTAACCGTATTTAAAATCTGTTGAGTGCGTCGTTAAATAAAAGATTCCTTCCTTCCGTCTCGTAAATGGTTTTTGGTTTTTTTAAAGTTCAGAAAACGTGGCATTTGACATATTACTGACTGTATAGCAGTGAGTTGAGGTACTATAGTATTATCGTCGTTTAGATCACCAACGTGATGAGAAATGATTGCAAAACACTTCCGCAGACAGTTAAAAAAAATATTTGTGTTGTTTAGAAACACCACTAGAGCACATTGGTTTATTAATCATCGGCTATTGGGTGTCAAACATTTGGTACTTTTGTCATATAGTATTAGAGAGGAAACCCGCTACATTTATTCATTAGTAGCAAGGGATCTTTTATATGCACCATCCCATAGACAGGATACCACATGCCACGGCCTTTGATATACCAGTCGCGGAGCTGCATTGGCTAGAACGAAAAATAGCCCACCGACGGAGATCGATACTGCATATTGCACTTACCTTTACATATTAATATGAAATTGCTCTTTTACTCTTTTCACAGTGCCGACGCCATATAACCGTTGTCACGGGGATCCTATAATACCCGTAACTGAATGAAACACGATTGTCCAAATATCTCTCCTAACTGTATATCTATTAGATCTCTCTGTAACAGGCAGTTATACCCGCTGTGGCTCGTCTCTAGGTATGATCAGAGATACGATCTTATATAAGTATATATTATTATAGCACGTTTAGTTCACTAGAAAACACAACAAAAACACAATACACTTTGGAATCTGTATTAACCTACGCTGACAAATGTACTGCCGCAGTAGTTAATTAATAACAACAATAATAACAACCCAGAACTGATCACTTAATTAGTTAATCTCTAGGTGTCTAGTTTACACAATATGCTAATCACTGCACCGTGACACAACACCCACTCGTGTGATAATTGAGAAACGCTAACACACACACGTGCGATAATGGAGAAACGCTTCCAGGGGAACTTAATTAATAAAGGAATTACAACACTATTCCTAACTGGTTAATTTTTAATTAACCCTAACTACTCATTCAATAACCTTGTAATACAGAATTAATACTGGTACCTATCACAATAAAGACAATAACCTACAGTTTACCTAGGTCCTCTAGGATGACTGGCTAAGCTTTATATAATTATTTAGAACAGTGAGCCTACAGATTACTGCGTCAGATGACCGGCAGCACCGTCTAAATAATATTGGTATAATACAGTATTAAAATATTTAAAGTCACATCAATCACATCAAGGTTATACACAGAGCAGAAAATATATATTTACCAAAGTCCCGTCTGAACTAATATAGATCGTTCAGTGGACGACGACCGTTCCCCTGGATACTTCCAAATGTTTCTCCCCGATATATCTAAAATCCTAGCTATTTATTCAAAACTCTCAGAGACAGCGAATATCGCCTGGGGGTACAAAGCGGTACCTCACCTATCATCTTATATATCCACCTCTCCCAGAGTCGGTATATTTTCTTAGATCGTCAGACTGGCTGGCGCCAGTTCGCCAGGAATCACGGTTGTAAAAACCGCACTTGCGGAGGTATTACGTAACTACTGGCCACCTGGGCTCCGCATCTGGGCTGGGTGTGTATTAGACGACCGTCGCGCAAAGGTATCACGTAACAAGTTGCCCATCTGGGCTTAAGTGCAATTTGGAACTGCACACGGCCCTCTAAAACAATTAATATCGCCACAGGCGAAAACAAATTAAGAGCATGTACCGTCACAACCGTAAATAAAATGTGTTGAGTGTGTCTTTAAATAAAACATTTAATTTCATTTCACTTTTCACAGTGTTAACAATCGCCTCACTTCTAAGTAAGATATTCGATTAAAATTTCCAATATTATGAGCGTAATGTCGGTTTGTCAAAAAGTAAATTCATATTGAAAAACAATTTGACACTGCGTATCAGCCGTATCAATTAGTCGGTGACGAATAAAACAAAATTTAGACAGATAATTTTTCTTTATCTTTACACGTAAATCCACGTTCTGTCAATGTTGAAATATTAATATGAAACTAATTCTGGTCACATCAGCATACGAGGGCGGGACATAGCCCAGGGGTAAAGCGCTCGCTTGATGTGTGGTCGGTCTGAGATCGATCCCAGTCAGTGGACCCATTGGACTGTTTTCGCTCCAGCCAGTGCACCACGACTGGTATATCAAAGGCCGTGGTATGTGCTATCCTGTCTGTGTGATTGTGTATATACAAGATCCCTTGCTACTAATGAAAAAATGTAGCGGGTTTCCTTTCTAAAACTGTATGTCAAAAGTACCATATGTTTGACATCCATGATTAATAAACGAATGTGCTCTAGTGGTATCGTTAAACAAAACAAACTTTTGTCTTTTTTTCATCAACATATATGAATGTCTTGAACCCCAGCTGCGGTTGTTTTTTGTTTTTTTCACTATTCCGTGTTAAATAAATTATATATTATTATTATTAATATTATTAATATTATTATTATTATTATTATTTTAAGTTGAGAAATTATCATTCATAAACAATTCTCATCAAAATAAATCACAGCATAACTGGCTCCAATCTCGACAACCAAGGACAACATCACTGAATCGATAGCGGAGAAAACTACCATTAATTGAATTAAAACTAAGGCTTACGGCCAGTGGCGAGCAACCATCTGTTTGCGCCACAGACGACGGCGAGCGAAGTGAAGGTGTGGGACCACCGTGTACAACCAAAACGTGGCATTAGGGTTCCACACATTGTGATAGGTTGTGACCAGCCACCAGCCACGCAAGGCGTCAGCGAATCACTCTAGTGAAGCCAATGGCATCGCCGTCATACTGCCTGTCAAGCGCTCTCCGTCATTAATTCGTCGGCGTCTAGTAGTAATAATTATTATGTTTCATGGAAAACATTATCCTATGTTAGTATGGCCCATCGTATGTCTCGTCTGCTGTTAGTATAGTGTATGTAAATATCAGAAATAACTGGGTTTTGAGGTGTGTGTTTTTTAATATAGCAGAACAGAAGCTAAAGTGAACCCAGACATCGAGTAAATTTACAGATATATGTTCCGATAACTTGTAGGGATGATAGATTTTGGAATACTAGTATACTGGCCAGCCGATAATTACTGGAACTTTTTCTATCGACGACCGCTCCAAGTTGCCAAGTGAATAGTTAGGCATTGATCGTGCTTCCAGTGTTTCGTCTGGAGTTTTTGACTGAATGGAAGACTAATGAGATTCAGCGCGTTTAACGAGTACCAGTGTTTCTCTATATAGCGTGTGTATTACGCCAGTCTATGAAGCCGAAAGTGTCGAGTCAGTCAAAGTTGCGAAGTGTGAGAGTTAAAAGTCGTAATGTTCGGAACCCACGTAGTAAAATGTTAAACCAGAGTTGAAACGTTTTGAGCTCAATTTGCAATAAGATCAAAGTGCTGAGTCAAAGTTGCGAAGCGTGAGAGTTAAAAGTTACAATGTTATGAACCCAACTATTAAAATGGTGTTTCACAGTTTGGAGCTCAGTTTGCCTTAAGTTGGACTAAAGTATATAAAAGTGTTGAGTCCATGTTACAAAGGATGGCACAGAGATGAATTAAGGTTCAAAAGTTTGAATTCAAGTTATGAAGTGTTGAGAAAAGTTGCAAAGAGATGGACCGGAAGTGCTGAAACAAAATACAACTACTGAGTCCAAGTTGGAAAGCGTTGTATCCAAATGAGTAAACTACCATTTTAATAACACTATTCTTTATTTTTATGTCAATAAAAAGGCACAAAAACTCACACTTTTAACAACTTCTTTTGTGGTTGTTAGTTTTTGTGAAAAACAAATAAGAAAAACAAAACCCAGGATCACAAATTATGATGTTCTATCTGACCCTACAACACCTTTGGAAATTACTCATTGCAAACTCGGGAAATTATGAGCATTGACTAACAAACCATCTCTCATATAATACTCCGGGTAGAGGCGGCTTGGAAACTCTGAACCGCGATGACTACCGAAAACGTGTCCGTGAACATCTCGGACAAGGAGAACTTCTTCCCCTTGATCAAACAGCCAGTCTACATGATCGTCATCTACACCGTCGCCTACACCGTTGTCTTCGTCACGGCGCTGGTCGGCAACGTCATGGTGATCGTCGTCGTCATCAAGAAGAAGTCCATGCACAGCATCACCAACTACTTCCTCGTCAACCTCGCCGTGGCCGACATCTTCATGGCGCTGTTCTGTGTGCCTGTCAATCTCATCGTCAACTTATACAACGGTAAGCTGAGTATTTTATGTATATAATTTAATCCTTACTAGCAATACATGGTACAAACACAGTCCTCCAAATACCTGTATTGTGTAAATAATTTAATCTTTGCTAGCAATGCATGGTAGAAAACACAGTCGTTCAAATACCTGATGTCTGTTGTATAGATATGGTTTTGTTATTCAATCTCTAATAATTTATATATGAGTGTGATCTAAAAAGTATTTGGTCTTTGGCAGTTACCCCCTATTACTGGAGCAAATCCTCCGACTCGGGCAACACCGACAGAGATATTCGGGGAAAATTAGCTGGCTTGAACCATTTTCATCATTCTAGACAAGATATTAGTTGTGATTCACGTACAATACGTAGTGACTCGTTTATAACACTAGTTACTTATTTGGTAGTAATGCTAACATGAATATATGTTGTTATCCAGATTGGGGCATTTTCGTTTAATTCGGGCAAACATCAGGTTCTCCACACTCTCCTACAAAAATGGGCGTCCGTACGCCTATGGTCTGTGTGTGTGTAAATCTAATTGTTGATCTATACTGTGCTGAGCTGCATATTTAAAAACGTTTTAAAGGGAAATTCCTGAGTTTGCTGCAATGTTTAAAATGTTATCAACTAACAGAGACTTTTTAACGATTGTAATTACATATCAAATATATATTTCTGTATAAAATATTAGTGTCTGTATATTAAACGTGTTTCTGATCGTTCTAATATTTGTACTACGTTAAATTTCATTTTATTTCTTTAAAACAAAATTTTCGTACGTACGAAATTATTTGAAAACAAATCCAGTTTGGGCTTCTCACAAATATTAGGACACTCAGAAAGACATTGAATATACAGACACTGATATTCTAAACAAGAAAATATATTTAATATGTAAGTTTAATAGTAGAAATATTTTATTAGTCGGAAATATCTTACAATGCAGTAAACTCAGGAATGTCCCTTTAACTGTAATGGATCGTTTATATGCACGTTTGTACACATTTGGAAAATATGCTATTGCTGACCAGAGATTTTTATGCGTCAAATTTGCACGTTTAATCGTAGAAATATTTTATTAGTCGGAAACATTTTACAATGCAGCAAACTCAGGAATGTCCCTTTAAATAGCAATACAATGTCATGACGGAAACAAGAATTGCCCAAATACATCCTTTGTGCTATTTGTTGTATAGAAGTAGTTTCCTTACTTAACCAATAAGCATATATATGTGTGTGATCCAAATATTTGGACGACAATATTGGAAAGTTTTTTTTCATATTAAGATAATGAGAATGATAGGCAGAGGGTGATAGATGAGAAAGATGAATGAATGTGTGAGCCAGCTTTGACGGGATTTGAACCACTGTCGTCAATCTTATCATTAACCTATACAATGATAAGCATAATTTAAATACTTTATTTTTAAAGACTGTTCTGAGTTTGACAAGAAGAGACAGGTTTTATTCAGTATTAATGTCACTGGCTCAAAATGCATAACAAAAAAAAACCCAAAAACGAAAAAACCCTATCGCATGCGTATTGTATATCACAGGACATCATCACTTTGCATTCTTATTAGACGTATTAGATATAAAAACATGATTAATTAGGTAGGTCAATTGTAGATGACAACAGCTTAACTGAATTTGATACTATAGTAATACCTTTCCGACTAGAATATTTTAACTACTAAGCTTATTCATTAAAAACATGCTCTTGCTTATATTACCAATGTCTGTATATGTAATGTGTATCTGATCGTACTGACGTTTGTTAAAGTTAAAGTTTTGTTTTGTTTAGCGACACCACTAGAACACATTGATTAATTAATCGTCGGGTATTGGATGTCAAACATTTGGTAATTCTGACTCGTAGTCATCAGAGGAAACCCGCTACATTTGTCCTAATGCAGCAAGGAATCTTTTATATGCACTTTCCCACAGACAGGAAAGCACATATCATGGCCTTTGTCCAGCTGTGATGCATTGTTTTGAACGAGAAAAACAAACAAAAACAATCAGCTGAATGGATCCACTGAGGTGGTTCGATCCTGCGACGCAAGCACCTAAAGCGTGCACTCAACCGACTGATCTAAATCCCGCCCCTGCTAATGTTTACAGTAGCCCAAATTCGATTTTGTGACCACATAATGCATGTATGACAAATATATAAACTATACTGAGAACAAGAAATATGGAAACAATTGTTATTGTAGACTACATTTCTCTCACTATTAGCCTCGTAATGTGTGAAAGACGAAGAGTAATAACAAGAACAGGTTTGCTTTGTTTAACGACACCAACAGAGAATATTAATGTATTAATCATCGACTATTGAATGTCAAACATTTTGTATAGAGTAGAAATATTATATCATATGGGACTGAGTGTTAGTGATATCAGATGGAATGTCAGTTGATGAGGGCTTTGGATGAGGGCTTTGTTTGCAGTCACTTTTTCCTTTTAGTGTGATTTCTTATTTCTTATAATCAGTATAGTAGGAAGTAAAGAAAGAAATGTTTTATTTAACGACGCACTCAACACATTTTATTTAAGGTTATATGGCATCAGACATATGGTTAAGGACCACACAGATTTTGAGAGGAAACCCGCTGTCGCCACTACATGGGCTACTCTTTCCGATTAGCATCAAGGGATCTATTATTTGCGCTTCCCACAGGCAGGATAGCACAAACCATGGCCTCTGTTGAACCAGTTATAGATCACTTGTCAGTGCAAGTGGTTTACACCTACCCATTGAGCCTTGAGGAGCACTCCCTCAGGGTTTGGAGTCGGTATCTAGATTTAAAAATCCCATGCCTCGACTGGGATCCGAACCCAGTACCTACCAGCCTGTAGATTGATGACCTACCACGAAGCCACCGAGGCCGGTCAGTATAGTAGGAAGTAAAGTGAAGTATAACTACGACAAGCATTAGAAACATCAGAAACACACTGAGTATATATAGACACTGATATTCTAAACAAAATGTATATAACATTTGATTTAATCACTGCAAAGGTTGTATTTATAGAAGCTCAAGATTTTGTCTTTTGAAATTTTATTATTATTATTATTATTTTTATTTTTATTTTTATTTTTTATCACGCGCTAGATAATAATCTTGGATTTCTGAGACTATTGCTTTAGAAATACAATCCAACTGAATCGAAAGGAAGGAAATGTTTTATTTAACGACGCACTCAACACATTTTATTTACGGTTATATGGCGTCGGACATATGGTTAAGGACCACATAGATATTGAGAGAGGAAACCCGCCGTCACCACTTCATGGGCTACTCTTTTCGATTAGCAGCAAGGGATCTTTTATATGCACCATCCCATAGACAGGATAACACATACCACAGCCTTTGATGTGCCAGTCGTGGTGCACTGGCTGGAGTGAGAAATAGCCCGATGGGTCCACCGACGGGGATCGATCCCAAACCGACCGCGCATCAAGCGAGCGCTTTACCACTGGGCTACGTCTCAACCCGAATCGAAAGTATGTTTAGCAATTCAGAATATTTCACTTTGGTATTTAAGAATGACGTATATATTTCCGGTCACTACTAACACTATAACTTTTGTGACGGAAATAAGTTTACTCTAGTTATATTCAGCAAAGGAATGTTTCCCCTTACGCAAACAAATAATGCAATGTTAAAATATAACAATAATAATAATGATAATAATAATAATAATATTAATAATAAAATCAATAATAGCATCATCAACAATAATAATAATAATAATATCATGTCGTTCAGATTTTTTAGCCCAGATGAAACTAATTTTTTTAGAACCAACACACTCACATTTATAACCAATCACAGGACTTCACTTCTCAATCAAAAGTTCGGTGCACCTCAAACTATGACCCAACTAAAACCTATTTGGTTTAGTGCTACCCTAGACCTCCGCATTATGTTACAAATCGCTCTGCGTGGGGGTCGATGTCGGGATACAAACCCTGTACCAACCAGCTATGATATCAGAGGACACGACCTTAGGATTCAAACCCTGTACCAACCAGCTATGATATCGGAGTTCACCACCTTTGACATGTTAGTTGTGAAGCATGTGTCAGTGTAGGTGGAGCACATTTTCCCATTAAGTTTAGCTTGTTCAGTTTTTGGGTTGTACCCGATATTAAAATAGGAACTGGGTACCTACCAGACTGAAACTGAACGATACCCCCCCCCCCACCCCCACCCCCACCTCTCTCTCTCTCTCTCTCTCTCTCTCTCTCTCTCTCTCTCTCTCTCTCTCTCTCTCTCTCTCTCTCTCTCTCTCTCTCCGTGTTTTTATGTGTTTGGTTTTTTAATAGTCTTTTCATTTTACCACTGATGTACTGGACTAATACTGCCAAAAGGGAAACGTATTTTTTATGGTAATAATCGATGAGATGTTTTGATCTCGAAAACATATGGGTATATTAATTAAAGCTGTGTTTTGCATTAGAATAACATGTTAACTTAATGGAGGATAACACACATGCTATCTTATTGATCAGGAGCCGTGAAATGAGTAATTTGGTCTCAAATTGTGTGTCGGACTTTGTACGTTTCCTCGTATATCAGGATAGACCAATCAATATAATGCCATTTGAAAATGTCACGAAAAACAACTATTAGTAATTTTCAAAACAATCCTTCGGTCGATTCTTATTTCGAGACCAATGCTTCCAAAACAAAGGAAGAAAAAGCCTCGAAACCAAGTCTTGTTGCCCAGTTGGTTGAAAATAAATTGGGTGATATTGTAAATCCACAATGCTGAGTGATTTCGTTTTTCATTGTCTTTTTCTTTCAAACTTTTAACACTCACATTTGCCTTTGATAATGTAAAAGGGGCGGGACGTAGCCCAGTGGCAGAGCGTTCTCTTGGTGCGCGGACGGTCTAGGATCGATCGCCGTCGGTGGGCCCATTGGGCTATTTCTCGCCCCAGCCAGTTCACCACGACTGGTATATCAAAGGTTGTGGTATATGCTATCGTGTTTGAGGGATGCTGCATATAAAAATATCCCTTGCAACTAATGGAAACATGTAACGGATTTCCTCTCTATGACTGTGTCAAAAAGACCATATGTTTGACATCCAATAGCCGATGATTAATAAATCAATGTGCTCTGGTTGTGTCGTTATACAAAACAAACTTTTTTTTGTTAACGTAAAATCATTACAAAGAATATATCTCACGTTGTTTGGTGTGTCCATTTGTTCATATTGTCTATGTGTTACTAGTCCCTCACAGGTCCAACCGAATGTGTTTATAGGTTTCGTCGCCGTCCTTCTGTCTGTCTGCCTGTCTGTCGGTCTGTCTCGCATATAGTTTTCCGGACTTTTGTTTCGTAATGCCTCGAGACATTGAACTGAAATTTTGTTGATCGTTGTGTCGTGCACAGTTGCATATCTCATATAACGTTTATGACAATGTACCCATTTTTGACAGAGTTATGGCCCTTGAACTTAGGAGATGCGAAACTGTTTTCTGGACGGGTTTTTTTTTCACAATGCCTGAAGGTATTCAGCTGAAAATGTGTGTATAGTTTTATTATGTACTGTTACAGATAACGTTTGATTTTCAAAGAGTCATGACCCTTGAAGTTAGGAGATACGAAACTGTTTTGGGCCCGGCGAGGGGCATATATTACTTTAGCACTACTATCAGGATGCTTGTTAACAAACATATCTTCAGATAATGTTAATATTTTACATGTGGTCTCTATTACAAGCGATCCCCAGAAACAAAACAAACCAACTAAAACTAAAATAAGAAACACAATAATTAAAACTACCAAAAACAACAGAAAATAAAACAACATCCCCTTCCCCCCAACCCCCTCAAGTAAAAACCCATATCCTCCCCCCCCCCAAAAAAAAAAAAAAAAAAAAAAAAACCTACCAAAACAAAGAACAACATAAGAGAACCAAAAATAAGAAGCAATAAAAAAATATTTAAAAAACCCATACACACCAAAAACCAGCACTGCAAAACCCCCCAAATCAACAGCAAAAAACAACAACAAAAACACAAACAACAACAGCTACTATATCAACCCCCCTCAAAAAAACAAAACAAAAAAAAAAACAACAACAACGAACAAACAAACAACAAAAATAAAAAATAAAAACTCAAACAAACAACAACAACAACATCACAAACAAAACACAAAAAAAACCCCAGGACAAATCTGTACCTTCTCTTACCAAACAATGCAAACTAGAACATGAAGACAACAAAATCAATTAAAGCTTTATCCCACATCATCGCTTCTCTTGTTTCTTTCTCTCTACATTCATCCTCTTTTTTGTCTTCATCCGCTGTCACTGGGTATCTCAGGACATCTGAGATATTAATAAGCAATAAAAAATGCGATATTAATGAGTGATATAAGCCCTGATATTCGCAAAGAACGTTAACCGTTAAGTAACGCATAAACCCAGATGAGTCATGACACCGGGTTTTGAGTTCAATCTCATTAAGAATTGCGTCATATTAATATCGCCAATTCCGTTTCTGAATCTGGGAATATGCATATAATCTGCTTGTTTATCAGTAAAATGTGGTGAACTTCCACTTCTAGTCCCTTTTTTTTTTTTTTTAGCAAACCTCTAAATCAGCCTGTTAAATATATAGTCCAATCTGTGTTAGGCATTCTTCCTGGGGACTAATATAGATTGTGTGAAGGTTCAAGAGAAATTATACATCGGGATACAAACCCTGTACGAACCAGGGATTTAAGACTTGTAGTTGTTGGTTGAGTATCCTAATACCGGCTTCAACCCAGATAACTGCCACATTTCAGTTATGATGTGCTACAGTAAAACAATTAAATTTACTTCCAACTCACTAAGCAGTATTCCCTGTCGTGAGCAAACGGTCCACATAGCTGGGGCTTGTGTTCAGAACCCACGGCGCGTAGCAACCTTAATTAGATATAATATGAATGAACTGATGCTTAACGACACCCCAACACACCCCAA